>NW_009259970.1:732717-761147 GCF_000687185.1 Egretta garzetta
TAGTCTGAGCACTACTTGGCAACAGCTGAAAACATCAGTGTGTTATCAACATTCTTCTGGTACTAAATCCAAACCACAGCACTGTGCTAGCTACTATGAAGAAAATTAACTCTATCCCAGCTGAAACCAGGACACAGAGCCATGTTCTACATTTTATCCTAATGCTTGTTTGATAAAATCATAAATAACTTAAGAGCAATGTCAAGAACTGAAGTTCACACCTCCTTAAATGCCATGTCTGCTTAGCTGAGGTCATAGTCTCTCCCCTGTTCTCTTTTCATCACTTCACTGTGTGGCCTTCACAGAAGGCCTGTTGGATGCTCTCAAGACAGTTTATAGTTTGTTAATTAGGGAAGGAGATCATGGACTTAAAATTTCTGAACCGTTCGATTTCCTGGATGACTGCTGAAACAACTGGTCTTTTGTATAAAAGGTGCAGCCTTCCTAAATCAGTAGAAGTAAAAGACAAGTTTCCTGAATGTTAAGTAACCAGTAATAAAGCTCTCTTGCTATTCATTTGTGAGGATATCTTGCAGTATACCAACACAAGTAACTTTCATTTGCAAGACTTTATTTTAAAGGAGAGCATGCATAATTAAAGACAGCCTTGAATGAACTGCCACAGATTCTGCTGAAACAAGGATGAATATTCTGCTGAGCATTGTTTCTAGTTTAATATAAGCAAAATGTATTGGAAACTATAATAGAGGCACCATGTATCTCAACAATTTATCAGCAGATCTCAACTTTGATACGAGTCTTCTACATGTCAACTAAGCATCAGCTAACCTAAAGATCAAATAATTGTCCAGCTTTGCAAAGAAAACCAGCATTATTAAGTAGCTGGAGAGGGGGAAGAAAAACCCTTCAAGAAAGTTTTGGTGACTGCAGACTTTAAGGTATTTGTGAAAGCAAAGGAATAAAATAAGTAAGTTAATTTAAATAACCTACCAAGAAACCTGCCAGTAGGAATATCTTATAGGGATTACCATGATGAATTGAAAAAATACATCTATAAACATTTTATAGGCATAGTTTAAGATTTTCAAGGTCAAGAAACTTAGTGAACTTTGTTTTTAAGAGACTATGATTTACCCTTTAAGTTATACTGTGAAATGCTGATAATTGAGCCAGAACATATGCCATGGCAGGCATGCTGCTGGCTATCCAAAGATCATATCAGGAGGACCAATGCCAATCAAGTGTCTTTTGTACACTTCTGAGAGGGAAAGTTTAGGGAATATAATCTCTGGATTTAAGGGATTTAATGTCAGAGGATCATGTGACTGTATAAGTGCTATCTGACAGAACAGGAAACAATTAGGCCTGAGATTAGAGAGATCAGTCAAATTATTTCTTCAAAGCGCTAAAAAAGTGTATCTGCCTTTCAAGCAAGATTCTGTGATTATGTTTTATTTCTCTGATCTTCACAAATATCATAAAATTTCCTAGATCACAATTTCAGTCCAAGTCAATGAATTTGGAACCACTGAGCTTAATAGAGCTATACCAATCTTTATCAATAAAATGTCTGGGATTCACTTCCAGTTAAACAGCTAGCTATCCATGCTATTCCAAAATGTCAGGTTGTTGGTTTTTTTTAATGTAAGCTGTGAATTATCTGTTTTCATGCATCATGTAAAAGGTGCACACTTTTTTAATCATCCTGAACAACAGCATCCAATATGTTAGCATATATTTAATAACTTCAAAAGCATTTTAATCTTGCACTATTGTTTTCCTTGCTGATTCCTAGTGCACAGTCATATAAGTAAACATACCTTTGTAAATGTATAATATTTTCTGTTCAAAGGTAATTTAAAAATATTCTTACAAGTCTACATGTATGCTCAATAATAGAATCAGCACATGGTATTAGGTGGAGGGTTGTTTCTCTGTTGCATTTAATTTTAATACCCACAATCATACTGTGTCTGGCTATATTCTGACTTCTAGTACTGGGATATGTTTATAAATTTTGCTAAATGATTATCACACTGTTGGGGCACTGACTTGAGTTGTTTTAGAGTTTATGGACAGATTGGAGTTTTTTCCAAAGTCTCCAGTAACATCAGGTCTTAGATCCAGACTTGGAAGTTCTCATACTCACTGAGGCAAAGTACTGCCATGCATTCCCATAGGATGACTTGTCAGCGTAGATAAAGGTTTTCAATCTTCAGTTTCTAGAAAGGTGAATTATTTAACCCGCTCTCTAAACAATTGAAGTGATCACTCCCAGGAAAAAATCCTATTCATCTAGGCATTTATTTTACTTAACCAAAGCAGTTTTTTATCAACATCTATTCCACTTGAAAGCCATTGTCTTAAAATTCATGTGGAAGTCAACTGACTTCAGTATGAATATTAAGATTAGTAATACTTATTTCAGAAGGAGGTTGTGTTGGTTTAGGTTCTTGAACAGTATGATTCCTGGGGCTTTAAGGTTTGTCAAGAAAGTAAAAGTATTGGTTACTGGGGGGCGTGTGCAAAATTAATTAAATCCTACACTGCTAAATTAATTGCAGAATTACTAGTGATTATGACCGAGGCCAGGAATTCACTATATCTAACGAAGTACTGATTAAAAGGGGTGGAAAAGAAAAATTGTTCTCTTGTGGCTTTAGCTTTTTGCTGCAGGCTGCTTTCAAATAGAAATAAATCCAGAATACACATTGTTGGTAGTGCCACCAAAAACATTGCTGTGCCATTTAAATAACAATGCCAAAGTTGTAGCAGGAGTGGCAATTTTCAAAGTTGTTCATAACAGCGTTTTCATAATTGTTGAATGACTTTCTATTCAGAGGGCTGTAAATAGATGCTTCATTGTGGCTCTAATTAAAAATTAAATTTCTATTATTAAATTATGCACTGCCCTGTGTGTGTGTGCATATAAATTTAATGTGTTTATATGTATTTCATATCGTATTTTGAAGTTTTTTCCCATGTCTCATGAAACCCATTGTTCCCTTGTCTTTTACTTGGCCACTTTACTTGGAGAAATGAATAAATGGGTGACCAGCATATATTTATAGGTACAGCATGTAAGTGCTATGTACCAGGACCTAGCTAAGACCTCTTAAGTCAAGTGCTCAGCTGCACAAAAATGTTGGTGAAATGACAATATAAGTGTAGAAGTGTGTTTTGCTCTGTCTTATTCTACAGGCTTATCTGGGAGATCAATAGGGAAGTCTTTTTCCATCAACTGGATTCTTTGTTGATATTAGGACTCAATATACTTGTCTCTTCTTAATGTAATGGGGTTTCAGTGTCGTGCAGAATCCAGTCTTGCTCTAACATAATGGCAGATGGTACAAAAAGGCACAGTTGGTTCTTGGATCTGTTTAACCTTGATAAAATCTTTAAGTATTTTGATTAGGTAGTACCAGGCTGCTTTCCATATTTTTTGTGGATTATTTAACTGCATTTAATTTCTAGAAATCAGGTGTCTGTTCAATACTCTTTATATACATACAAACACACATGTAGAGGGGAGGCTCTTTGATATTTGATTAGGTAGTACCAGGCTGCTTTCCATATTTTTTGTGGATTATTTAACTGCATTTAATTTCTAGAAATCAGGTGTCTGTTCAATACTCTTTATATACATACAAACACACATGTAGAGGGGAGGCTCTTTGATATTTTGCATTTCAATTAATTGGTTTTGAGCAAAACTACTTCCTTGGTTTGAGCAAAAAAAATCCATTGAACAAGTCACAATGTATTAATAGATCAATACCACATTGAACAATAATGTATGCTTTCCGTATTTCAGTATTCTTGTGTTTCTGTATTGGACCTTTTAGTCAAGGGCTGGTTTTGTGCTAAAGAAAATAAATTGATTTAGAGTATGGAACAAATGCCATCTGACAGCATATCAAGTTGTGAAATGGAGCAGAAGCAAATATATACAATGAAGAATGACTTTGTTTTCATAGAAAGAAGTTGCAATGAATGCAAGCTGTGCCAAACCAAACATCCCAAAGTCACTAACAGTAACCTGACAAGAAACCATGCAACTGCGTGTTGTGAAACTGAAAACTCAAGTTCAAGAAATCGTATTTAGCATGGTAAATAAGTGACTCTTCCTGTTCTTATTACCATTATCTTCTCCACTGCCTTGAGAAATAGTGCAGACAGGATTATCTCTTGCTACCTATGAGGAAACTCTTTTGAGGGCATTACTTTAGATGCAAGTATACATTGTAATCTGGGGAAATATGCTAGTGTATGATCACAATAATTGTAGTTTTATTTGCTTTTTAGTTTATTAGTTTAATAGTTTTATTACTCCCTGGCTGACTAGTTATTTTGTGTTAATGGAAGTGATTTCAATAAGTAATTATATGAGCAGGATTGAACATCTTACTCAGCCTTTCAGCTGAAAGGTAATGAGGAATTATTTAATGTATTACAGTAACTTTTTTTTGTACTGTTTCTTTATTATCCATATACAATGGTAACTTTTGGTCTCTTCTGGAAGATTACACACACAGTAGTTGCACTAATTTGTGTCCCAAGGATACAATGAGGGCTATCGTCTCTTCTTATAGTCCTGTTAGTTTCCCAGAGCATCCTATCTTATCAGGCACAAATACTTACAATAATCCTGAACTCCTGATTCTGTGGCCTTCTTATTGCAACTCTGTGAAAAACAGGTTTTGGTTGTACTCTAATAAAATGTAGTTCATCTGAATAAATACACATAACAGTGGATCAACTATCTGTTAAATACAGTCAGTACAAATTTTTTGTTCTGATATAAACGATCTTTAATCTCTAGAATTGCTTCTGGAAAGCTGCAATTTTATTTTCTCTTTAAAGCAAAAGCACGTTTTTTTTCAAGGTTTTGTAACTGCACTTTAATGATCAGTAGTTGACTAACAGTGAATTGTGTTTAATTCTGGGAGTTTTCAACATGTGCACATATTTTAGTGTTATCTCACAGTTAAACTGTACATCATAACAATAAACACCTGGTACCTGACTCCAACTTAAGCAAGTTCTTACAAGTTGGTAACAAGCCTATCAGGCCAGGATTGGGGTGTCATGCAGTTAGCATAAGACAGAGTTAGCATAAAGCCTGTGGCCTCCTACTAGCAATGATAGTGCTGGTTTTGTTAGAAAAATCTTTGTAGAAAAATTGTAAGATTGTGCTTATGTTTGGGTTCAAAACAAGATAAAAATGAAAGTCTGCTTTGTGTGCTTCTAATGTTAGAGGTGCAAGAAGGTAAGCAGTATCATGGCAAAAAGGGGTAGTCTCAGCCTTAAATGTGAAAACAGATTATGAGTGCCTGTAGAGGTAATTTTATTTCTCTAGATGACACCAGTTAGGCTGTTAATGGAGTAATATGTCTTGTTCTGGTGTACTTGAGGAAAGGTACAGAAAAAACTGAGCAGTCAAAAAAGTACCCTCTAGAATTACTTTCTAGCTAGTTAGTGCCTTAGGTGAGATTTACCTTTTGGACAGAATCTTTTTTTTCTTATTTTCAGTAGCAAGGTAAGAGGTAGGAAAAATATTGTGTAAGTCTGTCTAAAAGAAAATGGCACACTTGTCAGTACTTGAAGTAAAACAAAAAGTCATTCAAGGCTTCTACGTATTTGTTTTCAATAATAGTAATGGTGATTAACCATTGGAACAGTTGCCTAAAGGAATTGCTATCTTCTCTTTTGGTTAAAATTTAAACTACACATCTCTGGACGTTTACTATCCTTTAGGAACAAGTTGTTAAGTTGAATACAGGTAAGCGAATTAAGTATAGTAGTTTTTCATATACAGTAGGTTAGACTTCCATGTGCAGTAACTACTTTTTGACCAGTACCGTTAAATTAAAATGTAATTACTTAACACAGTGGATGTAAATTGTTAAAGGAGACATATCTAACAGGAGTAAAATATTCTGAAAAAGTTTTTGAAGGCTCCAAATACTGTATTTTTGACAGAGGGAATGTTTAGCCAAAGGAAGAAGTTAAATATATAACCAAATAAAAAACTGGGAGAAACATTCTACCAAATCTATTTGAAACATCGTGAAGTAAGTAGTGACCTAATGTGGCCTTAAGACTGTTGGGATAGATTGAAAAACTGTATCCGTTGGTAAAACAAAGGCAAGGTAAATGGTAATTGCAGATAATGGGCTAAAACCAAAATAAAAGAGAGTCTGGATTTTGAATAAAATGTTTAAAACCCATGGAGAAAAGCAGTAATTGAAACAAAACCCATTTCCAACTTACATATTTGAATAGTAGAATAAAATTATGCTAATCTAACATATCTGCCTTATTGTGCTTTTCTGTTCATTATGCTGCATGCATAAGTATGAGATGGTTATTATCCCTTTGATAATAGTCCTTACTTATCTGCTTCAAATTGGTATGCTCTGTCTGAGCACTGCAAATGCTGTCTTTTGAAGGATCTTGTTTACCAAATGAGCTTTCTCTGCTTGTTATATTGTATTTTAATTTAGTTTTGTTTACATCATGTAAAATGTATTGCAAATGATATTTACTAAATTGTATTATAGGTTATTTGATGCCTACATATTACTGGGTACCTCCCACATCATCTCTGGAGGATTCCATATCCAGTTCCTAAGAATTATGCTGCAGAATAAAAGTCGGTCGGTCATAACTGGCATCCTATCTCTAGTCAATAAGCAATACTGAGTACTTCAGAGAAAGATTTAGGCTGTCTTCATAGTGGACCTAATGATGGCCCTGGGAGGTATTTCTTTGGGAATTGTAATTCTGTAAACCTTAAATGATGATCCTATCAGTTCTTTCTCTCTTGTGCTTATTTTTAATACATTTCAGTACTTCCTGAAGTATTTTATTTCTAGCACAGTTTCAGCATGAGGGCTAGGGAAAGCCTTTCTTTGCCTCCATGTTAAATTAGCCTCAAGATATTTGCAGAGCCCTGGAGACAGGAATTTGAGCAACCTTGGGCAAAAAAAAAAGTAGATAGGCACTTTGGTCTCCCTTAACAAAATTTATTGCAAAAACTAGACTATTGCACAAAAAGTTTGGGGGTTGGTTTTTTCAGTTTTTATAGAAAGCTGCAATTGTCTGATCCTGTAGGCGTGATTTAGTTACACTCTGAAAAGGAGCAGTATGTGAACTTTTATCAACTTTAGCCATAAGCTGGGCACTGAATGAAACATGCCAGGACTGAATTTCTCTGTGCATTTCCAAAATAAAATTATCAGGCCTGGAGGGATATTAAAAGTTTAAAGACACTAAAAAATTCAGTATGTACATATTGTAGGTACCACTAAGGTAGACAATAATTTACTGGGGACAAGGTGGCAGAAGTTCACTTTCTGTTTGTTTAAGGTGTGCCTAGAAGTTGATTTTAATCACTGAAGAGCATATTTTTGTAGTGGATTCTTATGTGAATCAATGGAACATAAGAGATGATTGAATTCAGCACATAATATATTAGGATATTCTGGTAGTTTGTTAAGGAAAATGATCCTGTACATTTCCTAAGTGCATTCTCCTTTTTATATATTTCATTATAGTGAAGTAGAGTTGTGGACAAACCATAGAAAGTCTGGCATGGCCCAGGCCCTGATACTTTGGAACTTTTGTGTGTGGTTGTAAAAGGATTCAGAGGAACAAGCTTGCTGATGAGGTTTAGGTGACAGAGCAGTTGTCAATGAATACTGAAGACGTAGGCTGTCCTATTAGACTGGCTCTCCTAGAAAGCCTGTGTGTGAGACCACATGTTTGCAAATTGTAGTTTTCTGATAAGCAGTGGGTGCTCAACTAAAAGCATCTCAGAACGTAAGGGGGAACAGAACTCTGGATTCCTGACAAAGCTTTCTGCCAAAATTTAGGTATGTGAAGGTATTTAGTCCTTAAGTTTTGTGGCTCACTTTTAGATTTAGGACATCTAAAATCATCTTAAAATACACTTAAGGATATCTAAGGGTCCACTTTTGGGGCTTCATCCTAAGGACTTCACTAAACCACAACCATAATTGCTTTCAAAGACGCTAATGCTTTCTCACAGATGTTGCAAGACCATTTTTAGTCTTTAAATATCCAATCAAATTCTACCCTGAAAGTGTAATTGGAAATTTGGCAACAATTCTTGGAGCTATAGTTTATTAAATGAATTCTACAGCTGCAAAGTTTTAGCAATTTTTATTCTGGGACTATATCAAAAGCTTTGCATTGCGTAAATGTGCATAAAATACTTGTTTAAATTTAATCAGTGATGCATAACCCAGATTCAGTCGTGGCTGGCTTTCTGCAATGCCCAAACCCCTCTCTCAGTGAGGGATGAGTGTTTAATCAAGTACCATTTAGAGCCTTATTGTGTAAAGTAGAGATTAATCTCAGAATGGCATGAGAATCTTCTCATTTAATCTGATAAGAGCACTTAACAGTGTTGACCTGGCACTCTGAAAAACAGTAGACCTAGATTCCTTCAGAGGTTAGTTGTGTTTGGTTTTAGAAGAGCACAACCTTTCATGTCCACCTTCACTATAAATTTCTACCTCTTACACCTTATAAAAATCTATCGTTGCATTATGGTAAATGGACAGCCACTGACTTTCAGTTTCTAAGACCTTCTCTTAGCTCTTCACTAATTTTATTTACTTTATTATAGTTCAGATGTATTTGATAGATAAAAAGCTTAAAAAAATGAAGTGTTTTGTTGGAAAAATCTTTGATTGGAAGATCAGAATGAACTCATCAAAAAATTAGTGACTTCCAGTCAAATATTGTCTCAGCCTTTTATTGGATGTGATTTTTTTAAAGGTGTAGTCCACAGGTTTTCCAAACCCATTTTCAAGTACTTCAAGTATTTTTCCTGAAAATGTGTATTTTTAAAATGTTCTTGTGCATATAGAAGTAGCCTGCATGATATATTCACAGTTATTAATTCTCTACCTTGGAAGAGCATTAAGAGCAAATAAAATTTGTCTTTATATCTTTGTATGCTATTGTAGTGGCAGATAAGTTTCTTGATTCCTTGTGATAAAGGAAATAAAATACTAGAAGTAATGTCTAGAACTTTCTGGTGGCATAATTCTTGAGCTTATTTTAAGTAGCTTATTTTAATCAAATTTTGATAAAAAACCCCTTATCATCTTTGCTCATATTAAAGATAGCTTTCTGTTGACTTACATTTAGTTCCACTTGTTAGGAAAATGCATTACCGTGATTTATCACTAAGCATTTTTTACTTATCTCAGTAGTTCTGAGTTCAGTCTGATACTGAGGTGGTACTAGCATCTGTATTTGCTAATGAATGCTTGACACTAAACTAGAAAAAGGAAATAAAAATATAACAAATATTAAATATTTCATATGTAGCAGTCACTGATTGCTGTCAGAGCTCCATTTAACAGGTAATCTACCTCCTCTAGTGATCAGTTCCCAGATCAACTTTATATCCACTGTATTTATCTTGGTTGAGTCACTTCGACCTACTGAGTCAACCAATTTTCTACCCACCTCTGTATCTCACAAGTATATATAGACTTCCAGTTTGACTACAAGGATACTCTAGGATACTGTGATGAAAGCTTTTCAGAAGTTAAACTACATCTGCTGCTCTTTTCCCATCCACAGAGCCAGTCAGCTCACTAAAGAAGGCAGTTAGGTTCACTATGTATGCTTTGCCCTTGGTAAGTCATGCTGTTTTATCCTTCATGTGTCTGAAAGTTATTTCCTCCTAGACTTGCTCCATAACCCTCCAGGGAGTGAGGTTAGGGTGACTCAGTCTGTAAATCCTTGGAGATCCCCCTTTTGACCACGAGTGTGATGGTTGGCTTTTTCCAGTCATCAGGAACCTCCCATTTGTGATGAACTCTCAAGGCTGATAGCCAGTGATCTCAAAATACCATTTGAATTTATTTTTTTAATGTCCCACTAACAGGCAAAATATGATTCAAAAGAATGCAGAAGGGAGACTGGTTTTGCTCATTCACATAAAGCATATCATCAGTAGCATACTGTAGTGAATATGGCAGAGAGCTTCAAAAACGATTTTCCAGTTCACCAGCTATTGCCTTAAAGAAAAGAGATGCAGCATAAGTACAACATTAAATTAGAAGACTACTTTTAAATTTAAGCTAAACAAAAAAATTAGTTAACTTGCATTAATAGATATAAAAAAAGAAATTAGAAGACAAAAGCCCAGCTTCACCTCCATCTGGCCACTGTTGTAAGAGATGATAAAAAATGCAAATACATTAACAGCAAAAAGAGAGTCAGGGAGAATCTCCATCCTCTATTGGATGTGAGGGGGAACACTGCCACCAAGCACGAGGAAAAGGCTGAGGTACTTAATACCTTCTTTGCCTCAGTCTTCAATAGTCTGACCAGTTATCCCCAGGGTACTCAGCCCCCTGAACTGGAAGACAGGGATGGAGAGTAGAATAAACTGCCCATAATCCAGGAGGAAGCAATTTACGACCTGCTATGTCACCTGGGGACACAGAAGTCTATGGGGCTGGATGGGATCCACCGAAGCGTACTGAAGGAGCTGGCGGAGGAGCTTGCCAAGCCACTCTCCATCATTTATCAGCAGTCCTGGTTAACAGGGGAAGTCCCAAATGACTGGAGACTTCCTAATGTGATGCCCATCTACAGGAAGGGCCGGAAAGAGGTTCCAAGGAACTACAGGCCTGTCAGCCTGACCGCAGTACCAGGGAAGGTTATGGAGTAGTTCATCTTGAGTGCACTCACCAGGTATGTGCAGGACAACCAGGGGATCAGGCCCAGCCAGTATGGGTTCATGAAAGGCAGGTCCTGCCTGACCTGCCTGATCTCCTTCTATGACCAGGTGACCTCCCTGGTGGATGAGGGAAAGGCTGTGGATGTTCTCTACCTGGACTTCAGTAAAGCCTTTGACACAGTTTCCCACAGCATTCTCCTATAGAAGCTGGTGGCTCATGGCCTAGACAGGTGTATTCTTTGCTGGGTAAAAAATGGTTGGATGGCCAGGCCCAAAAAGTTGTGGTGACTGGAGTTAAATCCAGGTGGCAGCTGGTCACAAGTAGTGTCCCCCAGGGCTCAGTATTGGGGCCAGTTCTGTTTAAGATTTTTATCAAGGATCTGGATGGTGGGATTGAGCGCACCCTCAGTAAGTTTGCAGATGACAACAAGTTGGTTGATCTGCTTGAGGGTAGGAAAGCTCTGCAGAGGGATCTGAACAGGCTGGATTGATTGGCCGAGGCCAACTGTATGAGGTTTAACAAGGCCAAGTGCCGGGTCCTGCACTTGGGTCACAACAACCCCATGCAGCGCTACAGGCTTGGGGAAGAGTGGCTGGAGAGCTGCCTGGCAGAGAGTGATCTGGGGGTGCTGGTTGACAGCCGGCTGAATATAAGCCAGCAGTGTGCCCAGGTGGCGAAGTGGGCCAAAGGTGTCCTGGCTTGTATCAGTAATAGTGTGGCCATCAGGACTAGGGAAGTGATTGTCCCTCTGTACTCAGCACAGGTGAGGCTGCATCTTGGATAGTGTGTTCAGTCTTGGGCCCCTCACTACAAGAAAGACGTTGCATTGCTGTAGTGTGTCCAGAAGAGAGCAACAAAGCTGGTGAGGGGTCTGGAGCACAAGTCTGATGAGAAGCAGCTGAGGGAACTGGGGTTGTTTAGCCTGGAGAAGAGGAGGCTGAGGGGAGACCTTCTTGCCCTCTACAACTGCCTGACAGGAGGCTGTAGGGAGGCGGGGGTTGGTCTCTTCTCCCAGGTAACAGGTGATAGGACAAGAGAAAATCGCCTCAAGTTAAGCCAGGGGAGGTTTAGTTTGGACATCAGGAAAAATTTCTTCACCAAAAGGGCTTTTAGGCACTGGAATGGGCTGCCCAGGGAAGTGGTTGAATCCCCATCCCTGGAGGCATTTAAAAGCCGTGTAGACGTGGTGCTTAGGGACATGGTTTAGTAGTGGGATGGCAGTGTTAGGTTAATGGTTGGACTTGATGATCTTAAAGGTCTTTTCCAACGTAGATGACTTTATGATTCTATGGTAAATTAAGTCTTATAAAAGCTATTGTTCTTCCCTACCAGCTCTCAATAACCTTTTTTCCAGCAAATCCTATAAGGTGCCATATTCCAGTGAGAAAAATACATGACGCTTATTCTCCCTTATTGTGTACAGACTAGATGCAGAGATCACAGAAAATAAATATTTCGTATAAGTGCTGTTTATTAACACATTTTAACTTTATTACTTCCTCATCTCTGTTCCTCTTTTTCTCATAGAATGACTGAAAGTACGTTTTTACTTAGTAAACCTGAACTTAAGTAGGAGTGGTGCTGTGTTTTACACTTTGGTGATATATTTGAGTATATATTTTGTGTCAGAAATGTATATAAACAACAACAAAAAATCTGTTGCTACAGTTGGTTGCATACATTTTTATTTTTGTTAAAAATTATCTGTACAGGCTAATAGGTAGTGCATTTCTATTTTATTACTGCTTAAAAGTTTCAGTCGGTATGTGTACGATGTATATATTTGATTAAGTTTTTACTATGCTTTAAATACTCTACCTTGGACTTTGTTTTGATTAGTTCATTTAGGTTCTAAGCAAAAGTGCACAGAAATGTTTGTAAACTCTCCCATTGCTTGGATTTTAAATCAGACTAAATATCTCATTGTTTGCTCTAACCAAGGAATTTATGGAAATATTAAACATTCTAAACTGTGAAGAATATTTTGTAATATCTTGACATTAACACCTTTTAGCTTGGTCCTAAGGAACAATCAATGAGCAATCTACAAGACATTTAATGAAAAGATGTATTTATTAAACATCTTAATAGTGTTATTTTTAATTCAGTTTAACTCCAAATTAGGAAAAGAGCTGAAGGAGCCATAGGTGAATGTTGTCTGGGCAGGTAAAGAGAGAGAATTCGCTTCTAGTCCTTTCCAATTTTAGTTTTCAGTCTTGTTAATATGCCAGCTCTTGCTGGTTAGCAAATATACCAGCCAAGTATGAAGGTTTCCATCACCAATTATAGAATTGGCTTTTCAAAGGTAGGATCCATCAAGTCTTATCCCTGCGTGTATCCATTAGATCTGCACTATTGTTTGATAAATATCTACACCATGTGAAGAAGTAGACAGGGGTTGAGTCATCTATGAATCAGAAACCTGATCACATACGCCAAGCTCTTTCCTGACTTTTCTCCCAATCCTTTCTCTTGGATTATGGTTACTTGGAGCAAGCATGTCAATATAAATCAGAAACATCCTATTTTATACAATCTGTTAATTAGAAATGCTGTGTGTGTAGACCTGTTATTCTGATAGGAAGGTCTGGTAGCACTTCGTTCACTAAATATGCCTATCTCTCAGCCTGAATTATTCTTGCTGCTAATGTGTGCCTAATCAGTAAGAAATTAATTCAAACTCAGTTTATATAAATGGGAGGGTTTTTCTGTTGTCTATACA
This sequence comes from Egretta garzetta, assembly GCF_000687185.1. Taxonomy (NCBI): domain Eukaryota; kingdom Metazoa; phylum Chordata; class Aves; order Pelecaniformes; family Ardeidae; genus Egretta; species Egretta garzetta. The sequence continues at coordinate 746,134 of NW_009259970.1, forward strand.
AACTAGATACTAAGGCATACTTCTCAGTGGGTGCAAAAGGTGTAGTTCCTGTATGGCAGTTCCAGTGTTCCAGGGCCTATTGCAACTGGGGTTTGATTATTGTGACTCTGAAATATCTGTGGGATAGTCTTGTTTTGCTGTCACTTTAGCTAGAAGTGTAGGACTATATACACCTAATCTCCTCACTAACTGTTGAAATTAATTAGAAACTACAAAGATATTCTTCGTTACTTATTTTTTAGTTTATTTACCTACAAAAAAAGTTTATCAGCACTTAAGCAGTTAACTGCATTAATATCCAGCTAGATTAGATTTATGAGTTAATACTGCATTGAGATAAAGGGGATAATATCTGCCTTGCCACATGACTGTTTCAAGCTGTTTGCAGCCTTAGGCAGACATCCTATACATGCCACATTTAAAAGGTTAGCTCTGTATCTGGAATAATGTTTAGAGCCCGAGGCTCAAATTTGACTATGTTTTGCTTGATATCTACTATTGCAAGGATATAAAGCAACAATAAACCTGTCTAACCAACCTGTTAATCCCAGTTTATAGCTGTTCTGCAGGTCTGGAAGGATGTGAAGTAGTGTGAGTAAGGGAAAAAAATCTGGCCCTCAGTTTTGTTTGTAAAAGGAAGTTTAGATTTTTGAAGCACAATTATGTAGAAATGTAAAAATAATCTGCAATTATGTGGCAATTTAGATGCTTGCATAGTAAAATTATGCAGAAGACCCTGCTTGTACTTTCCTTTGAAAATATTCAGCAGGTGCACAATCCACTCTCCTTTTATACACAGATTCAAAGATCCATTTGGGTGTCATAAACCCTTGAAAACTGTAACCCATAGTGCAGTAAGCTATTCTAGTTTAAATCATTGAATATCAATAAAAGGGATGGACTGAAAAAAAGGAAGTCTTTTGATTTTAAAAAAAAAAAAAGTATATATTTGCATGACTAAAATATTGGATTCTTTTTTCAACCCCAAATTTAATTTATACGAGTGTGGGGGAAAAAATGTCTATACTAGCTTAAAAGTATACTCCAGTGAGGTTTATTCTAAAAAATGATAACATGGCAATCTATTACAGTTGTGTGCTAGGGTGATAAAGAGCTTCTTTATCTGAGTAAAGAATGCTTTTTCGGTTCATTATGACAGAATTTTTGATAGAATGCAACTTCTGAAATCCCTCTAATTAAATCTATTTTTAGGTCTTATTTTTCATATTGCCAAGTAAGAGGAGATTCTCAAAAGGAGTAATTTACTAAGTGGAATAAAAACAAAGAGGAAAAACAAGTCAGCACTGAAGGTCAGTGTCTTATTCAGAACACTGTGTGAGGAATATAGTTTAATATTCTGGTGCTTTTTTTGTCATGGAATTGGTGTTTCTTATTTCCAATAAAAATAGCAGAAAACTTAATCATTAAACCATAACTTATTCTTGAGGGATTCTGGGAGATTAGTCTTCATTGTTGCAGGTATAATGGCAAAATAAATGTGACATCTTGAATTGGAAGTGAATAAGAATGTTTTTGCAGGCAGTGCGTTACGTTTTTAAGTATGTGCAGTTCATCTCAACCAACCTTAAACTCTTTCAAGCAGTCAAAATACATTTTGATGATTGATGTATTGACCCATTGCTAGGTAATTCTATTTTTCCACCTGAACATTAAGACTCATTAATCACTCATACTCACAGAAGTCAATAGGACTCTTAAGTCAGAATTTTGAAAGAGGTCCTATGGAATTATGTATTCTAACAAAACTAGGCTTGGAAAAGTCTTGGAGGGCCTCACTATTACTTGGAAAATTCTAAAGTGAAAGTGGAATTTGACTTGTCAAATTCTAACTAGACTCCGTCTACAGTCAATTGAAAATGGTGATGATTCATCCCATGTATCTTAGATACCTCTTTTAGCTTATAGTTGCATTAAATTAATTCTATGTTTCATGAACAATTGCTGCACATATACTAATAATGTAAGTTCTTTCAGAGACATGGCTTGTATTCAAGATGATGTATTTTTAATGCAAGTGTATGCATAGCTGAAGAATTTCTGGTTGTAGATTCTTTATATAACAGCACTAATAAGATACAGATACTGTTTATAAGGCAGGTTAAATTTTTTGCTATTAAGGATATAGACTATTTCAAAATGCTTATCTAACTTCATTGCAATTTTTCTTATCTTCAAGAGCTAGAAGTTGTATCTAGAACTCATAAAAGTTATTAGAAGGGGAAAAAAAAAAACCCCTTAATTTGTTTGTGATACAAGGAAGAAATGATATTAACTAGAATCTGGTTTTGATAATCATCACTTGAAAGCAAAATGCCATAGCAGTGCGAGATTGGTTTGGGCTACTACCCATTTGAGTAGATTCATTAAATCAAAGCAAGTGTTAACTGTCGAGAATATTTCTAGGTGGTTTATCCATTGTTCACTGAGATGAAAACCTCCATTTGGGGTGATGGGTACTTTCACAAATACAATTAAATATAGGCAGAGCTTTTAAAATTTATCACATCCCTTTTTCTGGACAAGGGTGGTGGTGGTATATTGCTTTACCCTGAGTGTATGGTACAGTATTTTGAGTTTCAGTGTACAGACTGGAAATTTCATTCTTATGTTGACAGCATACAATGCAATTAATTTTTTTATTGGAAATAATGTAAATGTAATATCCACTTCTAAGGGAATTTCAGTTATTTGGCATCAATTAACTTGACATAAAAATAATTTGTTACAATTCCCATGTAAAGCAGAAATATTTGTCTTAAGTGGCAAATTACGCTTAGCTCTTTTGATTTTTTATGTTGATGTAGTTTTATTCTACTGTAACTAATTTAACATTAATTAATGTCCAGATTAGCATTTTAATGCTAATACATCAACATTGGGAATTGCTAGGATTTTCCTTTTACACAATTTAGTTGGCACATGTAGTTGGGAATCAGGGAGCACTCTTTTTCTCATTGGAAAGCTGATGGAACTGCATTTCTGTCATACTCTGTGTTCCTGAATAACGTAATGGATGGGCTTCCCCATGGCTTTATTTATATGCTTTAGAATAGGTGTGAAAGCATCCAGGTATTATTCCAGCCTCATCACTGTAGGATCTGTATTCAGACCTGCCCTGAGCAGTGGGACTAGCTTCTCTGCAGTGTAGGGGTCTCGCTCTGCTTTGTGTGATCATTTGCTAATACCCTTCAAAATGCAGTATTCACAGAAACGCATAAGAGCAAGTACATAGCAAATCATTCTTGCCACTTAGCTTAGTGATTCTAGGGCAAGATTTTTATTCTTGAAGGAAACATTTCTGTAGTCCTGTCCAATTTAAAAGCAGCCATCTCTTGACTTGCATTATTGTAGACACTAGAAATTTTGTAAAGGAAATTATGTGTTTATCAACCTTAAATTCTTTAGCCATTTAAATTCTGTTGTATTATGGACTTTGATACACAAAATGTATAAACAACATTGTTATAAATATACATAAACTTAATTCAGGAAAATGTTATTGGAAGTCTACCCCAGTTGTGCATCTGTGGAGTGGAATTGCTATCAATGACTTTTCAAAAACAAACGAAATAATGCTGATATGGGCACAGGAAGATAATTCACATTTTCTTATAATATGCCAGTTCTGGGTTTCTAAGAAATTTTTTTCACCTTTATTTTTTTTCGTTATACTGCAAGCAGAGGCCACTGCAGAAGGAAGGGCCTGGGTTGTTCTCCCAGGGACTCTTGTGTCAGTACAAAAGGTATTTTATTTATTGGTAAAACAGTTAAAACTGAGTCTCCACTTAGGCCTTTTGTTCCACAGCTGCTTGAACAAACTGTGGTGCCCAATTGTCTTTGTCCTGATTGTGAATCAGCCCTTTGTCTTGACTGTGAATAGCCCATGAACATGCTGCTGTTTTGGAGGCTGTGTTTGCTATTCAGTGAATGTTTTATGCAGACAAGTTTTTTTTTTTTTTTCCTCCAGATTGGTCACTGCTTGTCCAAGGAATGACTTAGGTTATACATAAATTCCCCTGGAAATTTAGTTCTCAGTGATGCATATGAAGAAAGAGCAATATGCAAGCTCACATATTCCTTATTCATAATACAGACCTATGGGTAAGACTACTTCTAAAAGGTCCTAATTTATGAAATAAAAATTACTTTTTGTACTTATAGATGTGGCTGCCTGAAATAACATGACGTCTGAGGCTAAATTATCAGAAAAGGGTGTGATGGGAAAGGGACTCATTTTCTGAAGGAGGAGATATTTCCTATTAGTTTCAAATGATCACTTTAGGAATATTTCTCATCTTTCATAAAAGTTAGTCATAGGACTCTCCCTCTATTCTGCATCCACAGGTTTCTATTATTCTTTCATTTTTCATAGCCGTTCAGTTTGTAAGCCTTTCTTTCCATCAGTAATATTCCCTGGGTGTTCAGTTATTCAGCAGCCACTAGGTAGTACATCTTTCTAGTGTCGTTAGAAGGATGCCCATCTGACTACAGTCCCGAGAAAGCAGCCAACAACTTGGAGGCAATTATGAAGAGTTAATGGCAGCTGAAGCAGAGACAACTCAGTTGTGCAGAATTCCTTTTTTTATCGCTATATAAACTATGAGAGAGTTCACTGGAGGTAGTTAACAGTAGTACAGATTGGTGGAAATTAAGTGGGAGTCAGGCCCTATAGGTCTGAGAAAGTAGTAGAAAATGAGAATGTCCCAGCAAGGCGAGCTATGGCAGTTTGGAAGTTATAGAGCAAACGATGTCTCTGGGCAAAAAGAAGAATTTTGCAAAGAACAGTGCAGAGCATGAGAGAGCGTAAAAGAAGAAAACTATCTTTGTGGAATAAAGATTAACCGTTGAAAAAATACTCAGAAGAGAAAGGTGCGTGAGGGGTGGTTGTCACTCAAAGCTTGATTTAAACCCAGAAATTAATAGTGTTACTTCAGTCTGAAACTGGTTCTACTGAGTAGAAAATGTCACCATCTTAAATAAAACATGCTCCACCAAAGCATGATCCCAGCACTTGACTCAAGTGGGAATTTTACCCTCATCTCTGAATAATGCATTTTTTGTTTTTGTTTCCTGGTACTCTTTCTTTTCATATCAGAGCAATTTGAAAAAAAAATGTTTACTGTTATGGATTACTATTAAATTTTTCATCCTTATTACTCCAATGATGGCCAATTTTGAAATGGACAGAGACCCCGATTTTGCCATGTAGCATATTTTGAAATTAGTTAAATTGTGGCTTTGTTTACATTAGGGATTTCATTGCAATATGATAAGTACATTGAGGCAGTTATTGCTGAGACTACACATTTTTATTATGTGTAATTCAAGGGTTTGTTCTGATTACTCGGTCCCTTGATCCATTGTCACCATATGAATACACAGTTTGAAGATTTCTGAAGAGAAAAGGTATTAGGTGCACAGTGGCTTTCAAAGAAAAGCTACTGGTTTAGTTTCCTTTGAATGGAATGCAATTGCATGCACCAAAATTGCTGTGAAAGCTGAACATGTGTTATGCAGAGACATTCAGGGGATCTTTATCTCCTATGTATTGGAGGCATTCAGAACTACAGTACTTCTCCAACTGCCTGAGAGAGGCACAAACTGCATATTTTTTCTTCATATGATGTTATGCTGTTAGACCAGTCAGCTGTGTGTTAGCGTGTTCACTGGGAGCAGAATGAAGCACCTCCAGGCTGAAGAATAGGCGGAGTTGGTGACCAGCACACTTGTGCTTTGCCTTAGTTACCAAGAGCTCACACCTCCTTTGTCTCTTAGTGGCATTTAGGAGAGCCGGCTGTGCCCCACCAGGTACTACTGCTGATGACTTCCTTGATGGATGAACTGCTGCATACAAATAATTTCATATGAAATCATAAATACTGGTATACGGTGGCTGAGAAAGGAATCCAGCTCTTTGGAGCTATGTGCATCCCATGAATTTCCTTTACTGTGAAACAACTCATGCTACTCAAAGGGTAAATTATTAATTGTCATTCTCAGTCCTCCTGCCAGGTACTGCACAAGCATTGGAGGAGATACTCCTCTGAGCCTGGAGGACACAAAAATGAGTTCCATGAAATTTCAAAACCAACCAGTGGCAAAACCAAGAAATAAATTCAAGACTGTACCATTTCTGGTCACTGCCTTAGTCAATAGTTATTCCAAATACATGAAGATTTTTTTGACAACCAGATGTTTTATCAGCCTCTGCAGCAGCAGAGCTGTGGTATGCTTCCATGGGACTGTTCTGGCTTGAAAGTAGTGTTGTGTCATGTGTTAATGATATCTTTTGCAGTTGCTAGACGTTTTGAGGATGAAGTAGCTTTGTCTTTGTTCAGTGTAATATACTGTATTAAGAAGTAAACAGCCCATGCCAAGCTATCATTCTGCGATAACTTGAAAGCTATGACCTGCAGCAAAGTAAATTGTATAGCTAACCAAATGCCAGACTTCCTAAATGGACCTTTATTTACCTTGAAATGGGATCCATTTGAAACACAGGCTATTTCAGGTAACAAGCATTTAGGCTTCTGTATGCTTTGTTTTGATCTTTTTGTACATAATCAAGTGTTGCATTTTACTCTGAGAGATGAGACAGTCAAGTGAGATGCAGCTTGTGTGATATTGGAAATAGAAAACATAAAAAAAATAGCTTAGATTTTTAAAATAAAATGAATTCAACAGAACACATCTAAATTACTCTGAAATAAGTAGGACAAGCCAGCAAACGCTAGGGAATTCAACATGAAAGTTTGATTCAGATCACATGGATAATTCATACTTCACTTTCCTTCTCCTTCTAGTTCAGGATAAAAGTCATGCTAAAATTCTAATCAGGGCTACTATAAATTACCAGATTCTGTTTCCTCCTACGAGAGAGAGAGCTTTTTGTTTCTCTGCAACTTATTATTTATCTATAACTATCTTTCTACAGGGATGTTTTCTAATCTGCTGTAAACTCTGCTGCCCCACTCTTGGGGTTTTTTTTGGTGGTGGTGGTGGGGTTTTTTTTGGTTTGTGTGGGGTTTTTTTGGTTTTGTTTTTGTTTTAAATATTGCTTTCATTGTTCTTAGCCTTAAAATACCAGTTTAGTGAATGATCATCTAAGTTTTCTGTCCTCGTTAAGGCTCTCACATCTTCCTTAGGGTTTGGTCCAAAGTGCTTTGAAGTCAATGGAGACTGCCCATTTTCCTCACAGGTAATTTTTGGTAGAGTCATTAGATCCCAGTACGCTCCATATAACTAGAAAACTCTTGGTGCCTTGAGAAGTAGGTCTGGTCTCTGCTCTAGAATACTTGTTTTAATTTGAATAAAGCCAATTTACTCTCCTCAAAGTTGTATAGTTCGGTTCATGTGAGTGTTTTCCCTCTTCTTCACAGACATAATTTTTTAAAAAAGGAAAAGGCTTTGACTTTTACACAGTGTTGTATATGAACATGTGGCACTGAGATATGGCACAAAAAGTATATTGGTATGAGTTTCAATGACTAGTTAATTATTCTAAATAAGGTCCTGTAAAACTTTTATTCTTCCCACTGCAACAGGTTGTTCTGTAAGTGAGTTTTATTTTGTAGCAAACTATTTCAAAAATATTTTAGACTGTTGTAAACTATTTTTACTGGTGTGATTTTTCACAGACCTTTAACATGCAGAGTTAGGCACTTTTCTTACTATCAGTTGAGTTGCATAGACCAGAAAGACAGGAACTGTTACAGTTAAAAATGACCAGAAAAGAGACCTATGGTCATGTGTATGTTAAAAAGAAACTCTGACCGTGTCCAGTAGCTCTAGCACATCTTGAAACAGGAGCATCTGTGGAGTTGTCCATTCAGGTGCTGCACAAATGGGTGTAGCGAGCAGTGCTTCCATTGCAACCCTGTCCAGGGTGTGCAGTCACGAGACAGCTGTCTTCTGTCAGTGGCTTCTGTGTAGCAGAGACCTCCGCAAGCTCTCAGCAGGGTGTCTGCATGAGATAGATAGGCTGTTAATGGTCTCTTCATTACTAAATCAGTGGGGATCTTTACCTCCTATATATTGGAAATACAGAAGAAATTAATAAGAAAGGATGCTCGACTAGGATCTTTTGGCATGCTTCTCCACAAAACATTCAGCAATGATAACCTTCTCCCAGTGCTGAGAACTTTGCTCCCATGAATTCCTAAGATTTATAGATGACGTATAATACATATGTTATGTGTCTGCACACCCTTCTTTAGGTGTATTTCTGGTTCATAGTAGCATGGTTGCTTTGAGTCTGAAATTGTTTAGCTGAAATGATTCGTGTCCATATTTCTATTTTAAGAACATGGTTTAATCTTACAGCAGCAAAATATTAATTCTTTTGTTGTTTGGGTGTTGTTTTACAGCAGTGTTTACATTTATTCAGATCTTCCTTTATGCCTGAAACTGTATGATAGAATTGCATTCTATTATTACTTTGCAGTAAAGAAATTTACAAATTCCATATTTCAGAAATCAAAGTTCTTCTCTCTTTAAGCTAAAAAGACACAATCTTTTGTGTAGGACGTTCTGTAAAACATATTGCACAATTACAGACAACCAGACAATTTATTTCCCAGCTGACACTATATCTGCAAATATCAGTTCTCCTTCCTTGTAACATCCACATTGTATATGCTGGCCTAATCGCCAACTAGTATGTTGAGTTGAATGCAGTTTCTGCCCTCATACTCTGCTTCAAATATGTTCAGTCTTTGAAATAGAATTAATTGTGTAGCTTTACATCATATAGTTCATGTATAACATCTTCACAAAATGCTCAAGCTTAGGAAGAAAGTGTTAAAAAATTTAAAAAAAAATCAGCAGAATGGATTTTCTCCCCATTCTCCAAGCACGAAATGTTAAGTGAGTCAAATGCATCCTAACTTTAGAATTAATCGAGAAAATATGCAGCACATGCAGTAAAAAGCAGACTTTATCTATAAAAACACCTGGAAAATGAAAATTTGGTTTATTAAGTATTATCATTTCCCTTGCAATACTTTTTCAGTGTTGCTTTTTGAGTAAATTCCTATTGTGCAGCATGATTTAAAACGTATTCATTATCTTCCTTTACACAGTTCTTTAGAGTAAAGTTTGTTCTATAGCTGTGCACTATTAACCTAACTCCTCTTTGTTTATTCCTTTCAATTATGCTTTATGCTTTAGAAGAAATATATTTTTAGGGTTGCTGATAATTTTTTCAATAGACAATATGGGATTTCTGTTAGTGCTTATAAAATACTTTTATAGCCTATATGCTGTTCAGGTTAATACAGTTTTTTTCAGAAATACCAATTTTTTAAAAACTTTCTTGCAATTTTACTTAATACTTAATCTTTCTTAACTTATTTAATAAAGCAGGTTTTGGAAAATGTCATTCAAGTTGTAGGATTTCCATAAAGTTTATTTTGCTGGGATCTGTGATATTAATCTGTAGGGTTGGCTTTGCAGTCATAACCTGTAAGGTACAAAGCTCTAAACATAAAGCATTTCTTTGAACAACACATTTCAGTAAAAGAATCAGAGTTTGTGTTATCTGCATGTAGGCGCCCAGAGTATTGTACATTGATGGCTCAGTTTCCAAAGCACCATCTATCTCCTATACTTGAAAGAGTTTATATTGATTATGAGATTAAGTTAAAGCCAATTTATATTTCATTCTCTGAGACAAGAAGGGAGTGGCAGTTTTCTCTGAGGAAGTCAATCCTTGTCAAGGTTACACAAAAAGACTTAAGTCAAAGAGCAGCTGAGCTTTATAGAGAAGACCTGCTTCTGAAGGCAGTTGCTTCAGTGCTATTGGACCCTGGAGAACTGTATGCTAGAGTGAAATCATTGAAACAAAATGAAATATAGCTTATCTTCTAGTGCACTGGGTTATCTACTTATTAAAAGCTATTTCTGAAATGCTTATTCAAACTCAGTGAAAGCTTCAGGCATTACCCAATCTTAGAGTATACCTGAAAAACAGCATAGTATGTTTTATGGTATACTGTATATCAGGTTTGTTTAATGCTATAATCAAGCCAACTAACAAGCTCATCTATGAAAACAAGAGTGGCTGAGGGAAACAAGACCAGAGCTCACAAAGACCAAGCACGTATTCTTGGCTTGGCTTGACTAGTTAGCAAATCTTCCTCTCTGTTGGCTTCTGCTTTAGTAAACTCATTTGAAGAAAGCTCTCTCTGCTGTATGATACAAATACTAGTTTTGATGCTAATATAATGTGGTCAATTATCTGTCAGTTTTAGTAGCCACTATTGCTACCTTGATCTCTATTTATTCCTCCATTAGTCTGTTCAGGCTGGCCATCTTTGAAATGTCCTTCTAACTTTTTATTTGAATATGTCATCATGTGTTTTTGTTTTCATTTACAGAGATCCATCAAATTGACATGGATTGAAAGAAGTATTGCTATAAATTTAGGGGTCTCTCTTTAAAATTGTTTACTGTCAAAAACCTATCAATTATTGTCAGTAACATCATGGGTGTTTGCATACTAAAAGCAAGTCCTTTAAATATTATTCATATTGTTCATTAGTGACTTCACACAACTAATATGAAACTGAGAACTTATTTTTGAGAAGAGTAATACTATAATAGCTTTGTTGTAAACATTAAGGAAAAACAAACTCTTAAATTTCTGATTCTGCTAATCCACTTGAAAAAATGGTAAATGAAAACTCTTTTACCTTGGCCCCATCTTTGTGTCTTCCCTGACCCAAAGAGATTGGCCTTTCAAAGAGATATCAGTGATCATATCACACAAAACATTACAGAAAAACCACAACAGTAGCATTTTCAAGGCTAAAGGTACAAGGTTATATGATACTTTCTTCCATGTTTACTGCTCATCCAGGTTGCTTTTTACTTAAGTTATTGGATTAGGCTTTTTCTATGTATTGTCTGGTAAGCGTTATCCTAGTAAAGGATAATAAAGATACTCAGTGAAGTTATTTTGAATATTTACCATAAACATTCTGGAAAGAGTTACTGATTTCAGTCCTCTCAATATGTAAGTCATTAAATAAAGGGTGGAAAAATTATCTCTGCTAGCACAGAGTTTGATGCTTAATTCTGATCCCATTCAGTTCTGGGAAAGTATGTTCTTCAGCTGAAATTGGATTGGTCTTAAAACTCTACTAAGTTGCATGGGTAAAACTCTACTGTTTCACTGTTAAAATGTAATTTTGTAGTGAGACTAGCTTCCCTTTAGATACCATTGTGAAATATTTTGCTATTCAGTGGACATACTTTATCGCCTTCCCATAGTTTAAGCCAGAAGCAGAGCTTAAAGCCCATTTTCTCATTTACCACCCACTGAGTTACCCACTGAACAGCATGAGAATATGGTTCTGGTTTTAGGCATTTTTTTGCTGTTATTTAGCGGTAGGGCCCCTATCAAACTCTGGAATATTTTCCACCGTTTGAACATGGCACTGCTCTCAGTAAAGCCTTTTTAAAATTCTCAGGCTTGCTAACATGTGCGTCTGAACTATCATACGCTTTTATGGAGGTACATCAAAATGAATATGGATGATTTCAAACTACAGCGTACATTTGCACTAAGAGCCATATTTTCTCCAGTTATATTTTCTAATCCAATAACTTTATGGGCAGTACAATGTCCATAAGCATTGACAATGTCAAGCACCAACCCTTTAGAGCTAGAAAACTGGCAATGAAGTTTTATGTAGAATGTCCATTTTATAGAACTGCCTACTATCATTTTAGTGGCAAGCTGCCACTGGGTGAAACCTTCTGCACTGCCGTTCCTTCCCTTCCCAGCTGTATATGGAGTTTTACTTATTTCCAATCAGTTTTGATTATAGTGTGAGCATTTAAAAAGAAAAAAAAAACCAACAGTATTTTTTTCATATATCATTACCTTTTTTTCAGACAAGGTGCTGTTTAGAGCTAGATGTTCAGCATGGGCAAAAACTGTATTTCAGATATTTGTCTTAGTGAAACCATTCTGATGTAATGCTGCTAAAGAATGGGCTCTCCCTCCATGTGGTTTGGCTAATGTGAAATTTCAATATGGGGAACAGTCAAACGATGTCACTTCAGTCTGCAATTGGTGTTAGACATGCAAGGTCTAAGTACTTCTTATGTTAAGTCATCTGATCAAGAATCATCTTTTCCTTTGTTTATTCAGAGTTAAATACAATATGGCTCTGTTCTTGCCTTAGGTGCTATGGCAATATAACTTTGTTCTAGTAGTAAACAAGTCATGAAGTACAGTTTGCAAACTAGTTTGGAGGAAGCCTATGGCTAATTACAGGTATAAGTCTTTATAATCGCTAGTCTTTTTAGGTTGTTACCTAGACAAAGTAAATTACATTAAGATTCACAAAATCTGGGCATTTGAGTCATGTTGGCAACTCTGAAAATCACTTAAATAATTTAAATGTCTGTAATCACAGGCACTTCTGAATGGCAATGCATTTTCTTGCCTCCTGAGTAGTTTTCAATAATTTTTAAATTCAAAGTATCCTTAAGTTATCTAGTTCTTCTATTGATTGATTGTTCTACCTGCTGTATTTATAATTGGGCAAGCTTAATTATAACTAAGCATAATTCCTCACTGGGGAAGTAGATAATAAAAACAAGATCGGTCACAAAACTGATCAGCGAAAGAGGAATGCTGCCAGAGCAGCAAATCTGGGACTTAGCATTTCAGAGTTCATACTGGTTCTCATCAGTCCATGCAGGGTGGAATGCCAGGTGGTGGTACCTATGGTTTGAAATTAGAAACTTCTGTGTTTCTTATCCCCTGTAAGTCTGCATTTGTGTTACTTTGCTTATCATTTTTGCAAAATACAGATATATTTTGGGGGAAAACATGAAATATATACCATGTTCTTAGTTGTTCTAAGTTTCCATAACGTTTTATAACAATGTGAAATGGATTCATATTTAATCTCTAAATTATACCTGCTTAGAATCTCTTCTTCAGAAATAGGCCAGTTTTCCAAATTAAGGTTGGAAAAACCTAATTCATCTGCAATAGACATATTGTACTGTCTTATGGCTTGTGGCATGACAGATTTTTGCCAGGTACAGAATGAACTGGTTGCATTTCGATTTCACTGTGAGGTGAGGGTGCTTGGCTTCTAGAAAGTGTTTGTTAATCAGGCTCTTGATTGCTGACATTTTCTCCCATGAAAGTTAAGACTGTTCCCTTCCTAAGTGGAAAGATTCTTCTCTTCATGCTTAGGGTGAATGAACAGTTGCTTTCACCTGACTCTCGGGCAGTTTGGAAAAACTGTGTTGCTTCTGTTTTTAAAAATGTTAATTATTCTCCTTCCCATCCCTACAAGGGGAAATGGTTAGTGACTTGCTGCACCGCTTAGACACACAAAAGCCTATGGGGCTGGATGGGATCCACCAAAGGGTGCTGAGAGAGCCGGCCCAATTGCTCACCAAGCCAGTTTCAATCATTTGTTGTCAGTCCTGGCTAACTGGGGAGGTTAGCAAATGTGACGCCTATCTACAAGAAGGGCCAGAGGGAGGATCTGTCAGTCTGACCTCAGTGCTGGGGAAGGTTGTAGAGCAGACCATCTTTAGTGCCATCACGTGGCATATTCAGCACAACCAGGGGATCAGGCCCAGGCAGCATGGGCTTACGAAAGGCAGGTCCTGCTTGACTAACCTGGTCTCCTTCTATGACAAGGTGAATGACTTAGTGGATGAGGGAAAGGCTGCGGATGTTGTCTACCTAGACTTCAGGAAAGTTTCCCACAGCATTCTGCTTAAGAAACTGGCTGCTCATGGCTTGGACGGGCATACTCTTCCCTGGGTAAAAAAACTGGTGGGATGGCCAGGCCCAAAGAGTTGTGGTGACTGGAGTTAAATCCAGTTGGTGGCTGGTCACAAGCGGTGTTCCCCAGGGCTCAGTATTGGGGCCAGTTCTGTTTAAGATCTTTATCAATGATGAGGGGATTGAGTGCACCCTCAGTAAGTATGCAGATGACACCAAGTTGGAAAGGAGTGTTGATCTGCTTGAGGGTAGGAAAGCTCTGCAGAGGGATCTGAACAGGCTGGATCAATGGGCTGAGGCCAACCGTATGAGGTTCAACAAGGCCAAATGCTGGGTCCTGCAGTTGGGTCACAACAACCCCATGCAACGCTACAGGCTTGGGGAAGAGTGGCTGGAGAGCTGCCTGGCAGAGAGGGATTTGGGGGTACTGGTTGATAGCTGGCTGAATATGAGCCAGCAGTGTGCCCAGGTGGCCAAGAGGGCCAACGGTATCCTGGCTTGTGTCAGAAATGGTATGGCTAGCAGCAGTAGGGAAGCGATCGTGCCCCTGTACTCGGCACAGGTGAGGCTTCACCTCGACTACCATGTTCAGTTTTGGGCCCTGCAGTTCAAAAAGGACATTGAGTTGCCGGAACATGTCTGGAGGTGAGCAACAAAGCTAGTGAGGGGTCTGGAGCACAAGTCTGATGAGAAGCGGCTGAGGGAACTGGAGTTGTTTAGCCAGGAGAAGAGGAGGCTGAGGGGAGACCTTACCGCCCTCTACAACTACCTGAAAGGAGGCTGTAGCAAAGTGGGTGTTGCTCTTTTCTCCCAAGTGACTGGTTGTAGGAGGAGAAGAAATGGCCTCAAGTTGTTCCAGGGCAGGTTTAGATATTAGGAAAAATTTCTTCCCTGCAAGGGTTGCCAAACATTGGAACAGGCTATGAGGGAAGTGGTTGATTCCTCCTCCCTGGAGGTACTTAAAAGACAGGCAGATGTGGTGCTTAGGGACATAGTTTAGTGGTGGAATGGCAGTGCTAGGTTAACGGCTGGACTTGATGATCTCACACGTCTTTTCCAACCTAAACGACTTTATGATTCTGTAGGCAAACAAACTATTTTAGTTGGTTTGTATTGTAATTAAAGATTTACCTTTTATGTTTGTACAGTGATCTGTTTGGCTTCCAGATGTTTAAGAGCCATGGGGACCAAATGTGAGATTCCTGAGAAACATCTGCAGTACATATGTGGA
>NW_009259970.1:761187-771292 GCF_000687185.1 Egretta garzetta
ATATGATATTGTTGGATGCATCCTGAATTGTGCACTTTTCTATGAATAAACTGGCAGTAAATGCTTGTTTGAATACTGAAGACCTACCAGTTTTTGGCAGTATTAACCTGCATTTCATATTGAAATTCATGATAGGTTTGAGTCTATGACACTGGCTACAGAATAGGAATTGGAAGCAATTCCTCTTTACTTATATTATTTCTGGATCAATTGACCTCTATCATATTTCCATGTAAGAATTTACAAGGAATAATTTGAGGTACCAGTTCTTAACTGGAATGATGTTAAAATAGAAAAATGGGTGCTTCTATCTTCAAGCTCAGGTACTTTACACACCCCGAATGTTATGTAGGCAATAAAGCTTGGTGTATACATGATCTCTTCAAGAAAAATGTATGGCAGTTTGATAAATAGCGTCTGCGGAAAACACTAAATGACCAATGTCTGTATATATTTACTGTGCTATAGTATTGCCAGTCCCAAACATTTGAAATATATAATTTGTTTCTCAAAAGTGAACATAATGTTTTTTAAAAGGAAAATAGCATTTCTTTTTTTTTCTGCTGCTGGCTCATGCATAGCGTATTGCACAAAGGAGATATTCTTTATAATGAAAGGGACACATTATAATCCGTCTCTAAAAGTACCAAATCGAACTTCAGATGTCACCAGAATGGCAGTAAAATTGCAAAACCTAACAACCCTGCCCTAACTGTTAAGTAAGACTATGTTATGTTTGGAAAACTATGGGCAGAGTGGTGAAATTACAGCATCACTAATTATTGTTTCTGATTTTCCTGAAGGAACTAGTAGGCTCAGAGATTAATTTTTTCTCCTCAATTATCAAATGCCCAAGAGTATTTTAAAATTAAGATCCCTAAAATTAGAATTCTAAAGTGAACAGGGAAATTGAGTATTGCAGGATGGAGTTACGGATTGGCACTTCAAGGAGATTTTTCACATACTTTGATAGAATTATTATAATCATAGAATAATTAAGGTTGGAAGGTCTCTTGTGGTAATCATCTGGTCCAACTTCAAAACTGGATCAGGTTAGCAGGGCTCTGCTTATCCACGTTCTGAATATCTCCAAAGTTGGTGACTCCACATGTCTCTGGCCAAATATTCACGGGAATAGAGTAAGACCAATGCGAGCATGACTTCCTCGTTTTATGTAGAAATGCCCAGCTTACCTGATCTTACAAGTGGCCTGCAAAATGTTGTTGGAGACAGCATGACATATAACACCTTATGAGTCTGAGAGGAGTTTTGAACTGGATCACATGTGGATCTTTGATTCCCACCACTTCATACGGGGATAGCTTGATAGATGTGTACCAGGATAACTACATAGTCTTAGACTAAAGACTCACTACTAACTGTTGTTTTTCACAGCTGGTATTTGCTTTACCACGAATCTAAATCTGTGCCAGCAGAGTTGTCTGATAGTGGTACAGCCTTGGTGTGGGAATGTGGTACTTAAACCATTCAAGAGCCATACAGCCTGAGCTGCCTTGCAGTCAAAACAGCTGCTTCTGCGGAAGGTCAAGGATTAATTTTGAATTTATAGGGTGCTGCTATTGATTATACAGGTGGGTTATCGCCCAAATGATTGTCTCCATTTTCAAAAGTTTGAATTTAGCTCACTGGTCTAGGTCATGGATCTCAAAGCTACAAGAACAGATTTTTGGCTGTATAATATTTAAATTGAGAAGCTTGTGCATGTTTATGAATTTTTTAAATTAAAGCTCTCATTGCTTTAAATGGAAAGAAAACAAAAATCTGTAGAATAAAGTTTTGGCCTTATTAAAATAAATCTGAATTTTCTATAATTTCTTCTAGTTTTTGTTTTTGGTTTTTTTTTTTTTTTTTTTTAAGTATTTTATCTGTAATACTGGAGTAAAACACAATCCTGAGGCATAAAATCTAGTCTCCGACTTTTACCTTTGGGGTAAAGGAAAGTTTAAAAAAAAAAAAAAAAGAAAAAGCCAAATGTAGTCAAAGGTAGGACTTTCTTAGTATTAAAAGGGAAGAGGTATTTATTGAGAAGCAAGACCTTTAATAATCAACAGGCAGGTTCTTTCCAACTCCAGTGAGCTTTAGAATCAGCCTTGTTTCCAATATAAAGAGTGCATGTTATGTGTAGACAAGGATTTCAGGAATATACTGTGAATAAAATACTAAGCCCCCTCTCTCTGAAAAGCATTAAGCACAAGGTATTAAGACAAAAATACATTTTTAAAAGGGAAAAACCCTTCACAGACAGGTATATCTCAAAAGCAAGTTAAGTCCATTATGACCTGGAAAAGGATTAGCAATTATTTATAGATCTGAAAGTGTTTGAGGCAGCTCTGAGATGATTGTTTTTGTAATGTTCTTATTAGAAATGACTTTGTAGGAAGAAAACTCTTTTGAAATATGAATATGAGAAAGAAAAAATTAAAATGCAGTTCAGGTATATTATTGGTTTTGCACCTGTCATATTTTGAGCCACCCTGCAGCAATATATATATATATAGGGTAAAATAGTTCATGAGAGAATATTTGTGAATTTTAATGATGGCTTCAGGGTTTTCGTGACCTATCAGCTCTGAAAATAATACTACTGGTTTATAAAAATTTTCAGTAAAAATCATATGACAATAATAATGGTGGGCTATCTGTAGAAAAAGAAAATTGATTAAAGACGTATGAAATGTTAAGCGCTGACCTTGGTAGAACTAAGACTTTTGGCCCCAGATCAAGAGATTTTCAGTGATTCAAAGCAATAGCTGTTGGACAAATATAGTGTATTTTACAGCTGTAATTTGAAAACAGCATGTGGCAGATTGGCATAATTTATGCCAACGTGTGTTGCAATAGCATAACTTGTTACCGTTTCCAGTGGGAGCCAAGAACATAACCTGTGTAGTTTCTACTGAAAATCCAGGTAGTTTCCTGTCAATTGTCGTAGGTACATAAATAGCTTTGAAACTCAAACCCATTAAATGGTATTGTCTGGTGACCAAGAAAAAGCTATTTTCTTTTGGAGGGTGAGTGCATACATATGTATTAATGACAAAAATGAATGAGAAGGTCAGATATTCTCTTAGGAGAGGATTTCCTCCCAAAGAAGTTCATGGCAGGTGTTTGGGTGATTTCTGAGTTGCGTAGGGTTTTTTTGGTTGTTGGTGTTACTTTTTTTTTTTTTCCTATGAGTGCCAACGATATTTTGAAGTCAGTCTTAAATTGCTACTGGCATTAGGTAAAAGTGTGAAATGGATGACCCTGCATGCCTGGATCAATGGCAAGGTGTCAAATAACTACCATGCAATTATGTTGGATTTTTAAAATCCTCATCCATGTTCTTTTTTTGTGGAAGGAATATTCTCTCAGTCAGCTTCTGTATTGGACCTTATAAATCCTTTAGAGTTGTCCTTACTTTGTGTGATCTTGAAAATTAACCAGCACAGTGACAGGAGAATTTGGCTCTGAAGCAACTAAACTTGGTCTTGAATTGAGCTGAATAGTCAGACACTTTCTTTGCCAGTCACTGAAACTCTTAGGTAGTAGGCTAAAAAAAAAATCTCATGGGCAAATATACAACCTTTCTTAGTAATCAAAGGTGTGAAAAAGTACTTTGCTAATCAAAGATGTAACAAATCTCTTCATAATATACTGTGCACTGCTGTCAGTAAGCAGCTGCAGCTCATTACATTGGTGCATTCATTGACGCTGCTGCAACGTTTCCCAACAAAATCCAGTCAGTTACTGTAGATAGATTTATTGTGAATATGTGAAATATTCAATAAAATATTATCTCAGATGAATGAACAGACTTTAACTTAACAATCTATTTCAGCAGAAAAGAATGATCAGGGGTACTTTCCTTATGGAATGTTATCTATTTAATTTATTTTGTTATTAATAATAGAGTGTCTTTGTGAACATAGTGATTTAAAAATTATGTTTGAGGTATCTAATGGGAATAAAATACAACCCTGATTTTATGACAGCAGTCACTTTTGGAAGTGTAAATTAATGTTTCCATAAAAATGGGACTTCATCAGCCCTTTAAAAAGTGCCATATTTATAGTAGAAACCCATCCGTGTGTATTTCTCTCTAGGATAAGTGGCTTAATTCACACATTAAGGAAAATGTGGAAAGTTAATAGCACAATTTAGAATTGAACCTACATTCAGGCTGATGTGTTATTTAGTGACCTGTTGTTTTCTCCAATAGGTGACTAAGTCTTATTCTGTTCTATTTAAAAAAAAAAAGTTATTGTAACACATTCCTGGCCTTTAACACCTGATCCATATCGCTAACCTGTTAGCTTCTTGAAGCTTGTTTGCATATTGATCCTGAATTGGAGGACAGAAAAGGTTTGATGATCGGTCACAGCTGGTCAACCTTGTTGCTTTTTACCAGTAGTAATCTTCAACATGCTTTAATGAATGGAGTCTTCTACTTTGAGCATCAGCTGACCAGTGCAATCTTATAGATGTTTGCATGCAATTAGCAAACATGAAGATGACATGAAGAAAGGAACAGAAGGCATAGGCTGTAGTTATATGGAGTAAAAAAAAAATGCTCGCTGGTGGGAAGTAGTTAAGGTTATGCTCCAGGCAGCATTTTCTTGTTAAATTCACTCTTTTGCCACATTATAAAAAGCAGTGAAGGCAACAGAGAATTGGAGAGCTTAAATAAATTTGAAGTTCAAGCTCAAATTTCTTGAAGCCTTAGAAGTACCAGTTTGTGTACATAATACAGGCTTTAAAACAGAGACTTTGATATTCCAGTACTGTGTTGGTTTAAATAGGAACAATAAAATCATAGACTAATTGAATGGTTGTTAATCCAAGGAAGCAATTTGGGTTGTTAATATTCAAATTCCTTTCTTTCTTGTGTTTCAAGTTCATAAATATTCAGAATCTGACTTAGATTTAAACAAATATATATATGAAAACTTCTGTAATCCTGAAAAGAGGAATGAATAAGAATTTATTGTAAAATGCTAGTGAAAACAGTGAAGTTTGATGGTTTATATGGTTGCAGTTTTCTGCTAGACCTGTTCCCATCTTCTTAGAGTTGGGCAGGCATCCCCTGTTGCACAATAGTAGATCTTGTCCCTGAAGCTCTAATAGCAATAGATTACTTGGTGATGGAAATGGGTTACTTATCAACAGATTGGTTAGTATTGGAAAAATTGTGGTAACTATATTTATCAGAGAAGACATGGATGCCAGAGATAATATTAGTTATCTCATGTATTCTGAATGAAGGAGTAATCTTAGGGCAAGGCTAAAAGATAACATTCTGGGGGTCATTTAATAACACAGTTTGGGGAAGTGTGTGTTAATTGTACCACAGTTGTACCACTGTCATTCAACGTACCAGTGTGGAACAACTGAAACATAACAATGCAGATTTTCATGCTTTCCTCTTTGGGATGTTTTTTCTGTGTTCTTTAGTTATTTGCCTTTCTTCAAATATACTGAAAATGTCCTATCCAGTACTTGGTGTGTTTTCTCCAAAAAGTTATGTAGTTACATCCTTCAAAGATTCATTTTTTCCAGTTTACACTTTGCTGTCTAGAATCCAGTGAAATATTCTGAGATGTCAAGGCTTAATTTTCTGATTTTCTTTCTATTATCATTCATCTTTGCAAGGCAGAAAACTCTCACTGCTGTGGCCTTAAGCTAAGTCTAATGCAGATACTGCACAAGAATGTTTTTAAGAACCTGAAGGAATAAACTAGGAAGTCATTGAGCCCTTAATTTTGAGATGCCATGTAGTATATTTTGTTTCCTATCACCAGTTAACTGAACAGTTCCATGGTGCCTGAGACTTGAGGAAAGTTTACTCATTTTAGTTCTTCCCTGCTTGGGGCTCCTCATTCTGAGCAGCTTCTCAGTAAAGCAGCAACTGAATTCTGGACAAAATTGAAGCTCAGTTTATGTGGGCTTAAAGGTTCTTAATGGTAAAGTTCTGTGAGCCTCATTGTTCTCTTCAGGTGCAGCAAAATCAATTAAGTATCACCATGTGCAATTCACTGAAGTGGACTGCTTTGATATACTGTAGAAACTGTATTTTCTCAGTCTCATCTCTTTTCTGTGAAAGTCCTGTCTAGCTGTAGGCATTTTTTCATATCTTTTCAATAGGATTACATTCATCAGTGATGCATGATCAAGAAGTCACTATATCAGTGTCCAGCTGGGCTAAATATTGTAAATTATCCATTAAGTTGTACCAGTATCCATTTTAACAAAGAGAAAAAGACATCTTTGAAGAAAAATCAATTCTGTCTTTTACCCAGTTTATAACTTTGCATCTTTACTGAAAAATCAAGTGATAATAAAAGCTTGCAAAACGTCTATTCCCAACTATCAGGAGAAGAAAGGTAATATTTTTCTCAATGTACTTTAATTTGTTGGCTAATACCCAGCAGTGAAAATGATTTGAACATTTTATTACTGATCTCTTGGTTTGGGAAATCTTTACCTGCCCTTTAATGTTCTTATAGTGTGTGACAAAACTAACCTACAGAATTACTTTTATTTTAGTGCATTAATTATGGATGTTCCTGATGCTCTATATTCCATTCAGTTGGAGCGAGGGACCTTAGGATATTTTCAACTTCCAATGAAATCAGGACAGTATTTTCATGGACTTTCTGGGAGTTTAGTACAAATATTTGGGCTTAATGTACTTTTAAGTATAGTTATCCTGACATGCGCATTTCTGGGAGGTTAGCTATTCTTAAAGTGATTTATTTATTGGTAAGAAAGATTATGAAAAGATGTACGCTTTGTAAGTGATCGACTAAGGTAATTTCTCTCTGAGAAATGCATTATAAGGATTTTATATAGCTGTATCTGTTATTGCAAGAATTAGGAGATCACAACTCAGGAACTGAACAAGCTGACAGTAAATTTCTTAAGTAGAAATCAAAACCTCATGCTAACTATAAGAACAAATAATATCCAACCATCATCGTATGGAGCATGGACAAGGCAGGACAAGCTGCTAACCAAAACTGGTCTCAAACTCTGAGTGATTTGAAAGTTGTTTAAATAACATTTTCAGTTTATTCTATTATTTTTTGTGGTAGAGATATGGAGGATTTTGAACTAAAAATTAAGATTAAATATTAAAATGCTGCTTTGTGCATTGTGCCATTCCTTTAAAGTGAAAAATTAACCAAATAGACTTCAACAAAATATTTTAACATCTTTTAGTCTGGTTTTTTTATGTAAGGTAATACCCTTGATTCCCATATGCTTTTTCTTTCTGCTTTTCCTATGAATGTTGCAGCCTTTTTCACATAATTCTAGGCAAAATGGACTGTTACTTTAATGGAATTAGTTCAAGAAAAAAAATGCAGGATTACCAGAAAAAAAAAAAACAACCCTCAATTAATTCTATTAATGTCCTATTTAATTTTTTTGAAGCAAAACTTAATTAACACATAACTACACTAAGTAGAGATGTACTTAGTCTTGTTAGAGACTGCTGACAATAATAATATCCATCTATAATGTTTTTTCTTCCTGCTGCCTGACAAAGGTAAAGCTAAATAAAAATGAATTCCTTCTATGAAAAAAAGAATAGTTGAGAGATTAGTTAATTTACTAATTTCTTTTTTTTTTTTTTATTTAAGAGTAACCTCTATATATTCATTAAACTTGCTTTATATAGCCATCCTATTTCAGATTCGAGGTCGGTGTCTTAGGCCATTTTTGGGGGTTTTTTTTGTTTGTTTTTGTTTTCAACAACTGCAAAAAATTTTGTCACTAATTTTCAAGGCCTTTTTTACCATGAACTGAATAGGATGACGTTTTTCTGGAATACTCAATGCCATTAACTCATTAAGCTCATTTATTTCAGGAAAATGTATTTGGTACCACTAATCTGGCATACAGAATGCATGAATCTGTAGAGACAAGAGGAGAAGAAGACAAATGTTTTTTCTGTTTTTCTATAAGTATGCTTCTTCATACAACTAAGAATGATGAATGAAAGGGAGCATTTTATGAAGCTGAAAACAAAGTCAGTGAAGTCTCTTAAGTCCAAGAAGAGTGGAAAAAACAACACTGGGAAAAAAACCCCAGAAATATGACTATCAAGGATTGCTTTAAAGAGAGTGGCTAGGAGATTAAAGCAGAAGAGAAAACCTCCAGAACACAATTTTGAGAAAAAGAAAGGAAATTCTGAGGCTGAAATTTCTAAAGTATTGGCTAAAACCAAAAATACATTTTGGTAACTATAATATATAAAATTGTATCTGGAAAATACATGTTTTAATAGTCTGTAAATATACCAATGGTTATATTGTATTAGGTGTCCCAAGATTTTCAGATGGCCTTGAGCAATTTCAGGAAGCAGAATAAATATAAAGTATTTCTTGATTTGGAGTCAGGAACTAGGCCTTATTAAATTGTATGTACATCATCAAAAATATCCCAGCTCTTTAGGGTGTTGAAAACTCAGAGAGATGCACATCCACCTCTTTTCATGAGGTTCCAAGTCTCCCATCAAAGAAGAGTCAACTTACCTTAAAATCTATTTGGGAAAAGTTGTACGAACTGTTCATGTAGGCTTGACAGGAGATCTCTTTTCTGAGTAGCTTCTGATCAACGCAAAGCTTTTTTTACTGCTTTTTTTAGGGTAACCTACCCATCTTGAAGGGCACCAGGTTTGGCTAACAGTGAATGAAAGCCTTCTGAAAATGAATTCACAGGGTTTTAAAAACTCAGTGAAATAGCAGTAGTGAATAGAGTTCTTTTAGCATTAAGTAAAACTTGGAAATCAAGTATATTGTAAGGCCTCAACGTTTTCTAGAGTAACAATATGTACCTCTTGAAGATCAGCAACTGTGTGAAAAAAACCACCAGAATAACATTTGCCATTCCATAGATGCCAGCGGGTTCCAGCAGTAAAAGATATTGTGAAAGGAACTGAAGGAAACAAATGGAATTTATTTAAAGTTTCTAAGAAGTATCGGTGACTGAAATATGTTTCACTTTCATTGTTTTCTAAAGATTAAGAAGATAAAAATGTACACAGGTTTGGTGCAGGAAAATATCAAACAAAACATCTTGTTTACAAGACAAAATGATGTAAATAGTTCTGCAAAATCTGAAAATATCAGTCAGTACCTCAGGCCAGATTCTTAAACAAGTGAAAACAAACGAGTGAAAACAAATGACTGTGGGGAAAAAAAAGTCACGCCACTAAATTCAGTTCAGTATAACTCAGCCAGCTTCAATCGTACTGCTACAGCATATTTCAGGTCACAGGGTGGATATACGTAGATGGTATGGTAGAAATAATGAAGGAAAAGTGATTGGTTCTTTTTTTTTTTGTTTCCCTCACCTCTGGCAATTAATTTTTAAAGTCACCACAAAGATCAACAATTTGAATAGATGACTAATACAAATGAGTGTCCAAAACATGGTGCTGTGAGAAAGTAAATCTCTTCCTTTATAGAGATTCTTTCCCTGTTTAGTTTTCTCTGGTTGACAAATTGCTGTGTCGCATAGACCCCCATCATCTCTAATAGCCGCCCCTGCAAGCTGACCTGCAGTTTGCACCTTCTTCCTTTACTGATGCATCTGGACCCAGTTCTGCCGTGGAGTTGCACCATGCAGCTTTTGAAATCATAGAATCACAGAATCATAGAATGTTTTGGGTTGGAAGGGACCCCTAGAGGTCATCTAGTCCAACCCCCCTGCAGGAGCAGGGACACCGCTAACTAGATCATGTTGCTCAGAGCCCCGTCCAACCTGGCCTTGAATGTTTCCAGGGATGGGGCCTCCACTACCTCTCTGGGCAACCTGTTCCAGGGTTTCACCACCCTCATTGTAAAGAATTTCTTCCTTATATCTAGTCTAAACCTACCCTGGTTTAGTGTAAAACCATTACCCCTTGTGGCCCTACTAAAAAGATTTTCCCCATCTTTCCTATAGGCCCCCTTTAGGTACTGAAAGGCCGTAATCAGGTGTCCCCGCAGCCTTCTCTTCTCCAGGCTGAACAAGCCCAGCTCCCTCAGCCTGTCCTCATAGGAGAGGTGCTCCAGCCCTCGGATCATTTTTGTGGCCCTCCTCTGGACCCGCTCCAACA
>NW_009259970.1:771955-853850 GCF_000687185.1 Egretta garzetta
ATAGCTTCTAGGAGGATCTGTTCCATGATCTTCCCAGGCACAGAGGTGAGGCTGACAGGTCGGTAGTTCCCGGGATCTTCCTTTCTACCCTTTTTGAAAATGGGCACAATGTTTCCCTTTTTCCAGTCACCAGGGACTTCACCTGACTGCCATGACTTTTCAAATATCATGGAGAGGGGCTTGGCGACTACATCGGCCAATTCCCTCAGGACTCTGGGGTGCATCTCATCAGGTCCCATGGACTTATGTGCATTCAGGTTCCTCAGGAGGTCACAAACCTGATCTTCTTCTACAGCAGGAGGGGTTTTGCCCTCCCGGTCCCCCTCATGCCATCCATATATAACATGACTCTTTGCAAAGCTCCTTGATACCTGTGAGGATTGTTGGCTTTTTCCTTTCCAGCTTCTGTTTTTTGTTATTCTAGAAACTGCTGTGCCATCAGTGCTCCCTGACCTTTTGTAAAATTAGTATCAGCCTCCTGCCTCCACCTCTGTGTGGTTGTAGGATTAATTAATGTTCGTTATTCCTGTACGGTGGCAGTGCCTCTGCCAGCCCAACACTGACCTCTAGTGAGTAGAGTCTTATGCTGCAAGTTCAACATCAATCTCAAGGCTCTTGGGAGATCAGAGGTTGGCAGAAGAGGAAAAAAGAGAGGTTGCTAACAATGTACCAAGCACCTAATTCTGCCACCAGACTCTTAGAAACCTTTGTGTTTGAATTTGTAGGGTGTTCAGCTTAAATCGATCAAATGTGTATACTTCAGACTTCTTTGTTGTTGTTGCCTTGAACTGTTTCTGTGTTTGCTGGTACCTACTCAACAACTGTAATGGAAGCACAAAACATTTTTCAGTTAATTAGCATTTTTTCTGTGAGCATCGTAGTGTGTTAGCTTACTTCACTGTTTGTCTTTTAAATTATGTGGACAGCTAGAGACTGAAGCAGGGTTTAAGGCACTTGTTCAGGGTCACATTAGAGCCAAGATTGCTCAGTTCTCACTCCTCAAAGTCAATCTGTGCTTGTTCCTTTCTGAAAACATAGGGATGCTTGGGTAGTTGAAATTATGATGCAGACTTCTGTCCAAGGGGGCATGTTCATAGATCTTGAAATCAATTTCACAAAAACTGATGAATATTAGTAATAATCTTAAGTAATAAATTTGAAATAACATTGAATATTAATCCTGAAATTAATTTTACTTACTGAGAGGTTTTATTAGAACCAAAAATGTATCCATTAGGACCCCAAATTTACATTAAATTCAAAGCAATACTGCAGGCCATTTCTAATAATTTTAGATTGCATTTTTGCCAAGAAGTTGTCCAATAAATACATACATATTAGAATTGCAGCATTGTGTTTTAGTCGTTCTATATTGTAAAGTGTGAAGAAATTCATGTAGATCAAACAGAGCACACAGATGCATTTCCTTCAGCAGATGCATGCTTCCTTGTAAGGTCTCTTTTCTGAACTTATAAATAGCCCTAGACCACGCAGCAAGAAGAACAAATCAAAGAGATGCCCACTATGCATCAGAAGTTGTTTATTCATTTCCCTATCAAAGAAAAAAGCCTGAGAACTTATCAACAGCTATTGAGAGGGCTTTGTTGTAATGTGGTTTCCATCACTGTGATGAAAAACATTTTTGCTGTCTAAAATAGTTTCCTTCTGGTTATTGGAAAATGCATTGTGATTGGTAAACTTTGTTTAGAAAGTGCTTTGCTTATATAACGCTTTATGTTGTCTTTGCCATGGCTTTGGATATATATTCTATTTTTCTGACCTGTGTAAAATGGATAAAAGCTGAAGTGATAGCAAATACTTCCATTAAATATATATTTTTTTTTCTCTTAGAATGTGAATGCCAGCTGGTCACTGTATTTCTAAAGAGACTGTTTAAGTCAGCAGAAAAGGAAGATAAACTGTCCTAGAACCGACAGTATCAAAACCATCAAAACAAAAGTGATATGCTTGTCCTGTTCTGATTAATGCAGTATTCAGAACAGAACATTATTGTGTAAATGTCTGTTTAAATCACATCAATGGTCTGATCTGACCATCTAGGTCTCTGTAAATAACACGTGTGTATCATTAATTGGAATTTGAAGTCATTAACTGAAGGAGCAAATACCTTCAGTCCCTATGTCAACCTTAATTTCCACCCACATTCCAGAATTAGGCAGGATTCACCTGACGTACAGTCATTTTTCATGAGTGCCTTTCCCATCAAATCATAGATATGTACTGGTCACAAATTGGAATGTGGAAAGATGTCTTCAAGGAAAGATCATGGTTTGTATGACTTTTTTTTTTTTTTTTTTAGCTTTTAAGACAACTAATTCAGCCTCCAGTGTATTTTCTGTTTGGTTCTAACTGCTGAGAAAAAGAACCTTTGGGAATGAGCTCCATAAGTCATTCTAGCACCTGCATTAATCAGCATTTGTATCTCTGCATGCTCTCTAAGCAGTTGGGCACTACATAAACCTATTCAGAAAGAGCATGATGAAATGCGGCTCAGTGGTCAAAGGCTTAAGGTTCTGTGTAGTCAAGATTCACTAGGTCTTTTACATCTACTGCTGAAATAAGCTTCACTTACCAACTCGTTAGATGTCAGATGTCTTGAAACTTTTTGAAATCACAAGCAGGAGAGTGTTTCAGTGACAGACATTGAGGCACGGTCTCTTCCAGCGTTATGTAATCCCTGATGAATCTTTTAATGATTTCAGAGTGGGCTGTTACCTGCTGGATGAGAGAATGACAAGACCTGAGAGGCAAGAACTGTGCTGTAAGCCTTTCTAGCCCATCTGTAGCATGCCCCGTGCACAGTATTTTTTGTGACTCCAGTTTGCAGACATCTGATTTCCTCTCTGTTGTCCTGAGCATAGGTACATAACAAGGGACCATGGATTGCAACAGATAGCACGGGCATATACACCCTTTAGAACTCAGCATTCCAGTAACTTTATTCTGTTTTGTATATACCTCTTAAGTACCCAAACCTATTTTCAAATGTAATGAAGGCATTTAGGCACACTGGCAATCAGTAGAATTTAGGTTAAGTAGCCATATAATTTTTAAAGTGGGCTTAGTTTTCTAATTTGCTGAAACACTTGGTAATATTACCTGTTAGCCCATTTTCTACATGCTATTTTGAAAATAGCTTGCTTTGGTATCTCTAAGCTGTCCTTTGTGTGTTTGTGTTATTTGATCTTCCTAATAACATGCTAGTGACTTTTTTCTTTAATTTTATTTCAGGTGTATGATAGGGTCAATTTAAACTAAGTTAAAATGTAAATATAGTAGGTCAAGTCCTTAGCTGTCTAATTGGCATACCTCCATGAGAATCAGTGGCACTTTGCCAGCTTACACTGTGAGGGGATAGCTGGGCAAGGTTAGTGAACTAATCTTGATTGTCCCCTTAATCTTCTTATCTTTCCATTTACAAATTTTATTTGCTAAAGGTATTCATATTTTATATGCTTATATAACAGCATTTGTCAAAAACCCACTATAAACAGTTTAGCTACTTTGATCTTTGTTTCCAACATAAACCCTAATTCAGTGTCTGAAGAACTGCCTTCTAGAAACAGTAGTTTATGGAAGCATATAAATGCAAATCTTGGCAAGTCCTTTTATTTGGTACTACTCACTGGACAATAAGGTAACAGAAGAACACCTGTGGTCACCTAGTTGGAAGAGAACTTTCTTTAGAACACCACAGGTGTAATAATATACTGTGATTGTATTGTAAAAGTGACCTCAAAAATGCTTTTTTATTGAAGGCTCATTTGGTAGGAGAATGAATCACTTTGATCACACTTTTACTGTTCTTTACTCCTAAATGTATGTGAAAAATTTATCATGAATATGTTTGAAACACGCAGAAACACTACAGTCTCTACTTTCTAGATGATTACAGGTTTCCAGTTTTGTCTGTGTACAATGCACACACACACACAGCTGGGATAGAGAGGGAAGAAAATGAATAACAAATTTGACATTTTGAATTTGTTTTTTAATAGACTATTTTCAGGGAAGCTAAAATAATGGTGATTGAACAGCAGCATTGTACACAGTTTAAATCCTCCTAAAGATGAAGGTCAACACGGGATTCTGAGATAAAAAAGACAGATTAAATATTTTGAACATAAAATGCAGTTGATAATGAAATCTATAAATGGAAACCTTTTCTATGTTGTATAATGCTAACACATGACATTTTGCTGTCCATATAACCTTTAGCTTTTCTGTCAATATTATTGTGCTGCACTGTTTTCAGAAAAGGCATTAAACACTGTCAGAATGAAAGGCATGTTTTTTAATAGTAAAGCAATTATTGTCCCCTTATGATGTAGGAATATAATAGGGTTTTAATGTATTGAATCAAACACTATTTGCTTCAATAACTGTGTTGCCAAAACTATGATCTACAATTTATTAAGAATGGAAGAAAATGTGATGTCAGGAATGTAAACTAAGCACTACAACAAACATTTGTTGCAGAGAGGCACAGATATTCATCAGATTATGACTGAAGGGTCCAAGTATTAGCATCAACCTAAGGTTTGATGTTTATTTTTAAGATGCAAGCAAGATGAACTTTTAGATTTATAGAAAATAATTGGTCGAACAGCAGCAGCAGAAACCTCATACTAGTGATTACATAAGTAGTATTTAAGGGAAATTTGGTTCAACAATCTCACGGACTGTCCCCCTTAAAAAAGGAATTTGTGATATCATTTTCAAATACAAGGCATGGTCTCTGAGCAATTGAACAAAATCTTTTCAAGATTCCATCCTTCTGTCTTGTAGCTTTCCTTTTTTTTATCTTTATCTTTGTTTCCAATGTGTAATTTGTATGCCAATTTGTAAAAGGATTGTAAATTTTTTTTAAGTTGTAGATCCAACTTTGCCTAAGCAAATGTTTGTGATCACAACTTTTAATATTCAGAAGTCTATGACTGGTTATGCTTAGAACGGTGTATCATGCAACTTGTCTGATCTGTTTTAAAAGTTTTATTAAAAACATCATTAACAGCAAGAATATAATTTTCTTGCAATTTTAGATGCCTTTTAAGAAATCTTGCTTCTGTCTTGCTGATGCCTCAGTCAAACTATGCAAGTATAGTAAGACAAGATATTTTTTAAGGGATTGATTGCAGAAGGTTTGATAGCCATATATTTGTACAGAGCAAGCTTCAACTCTACTCTAAAACTAATGTCATGGTGGTTTGTGTTTATTAAGCTATCATGCCAGAACAGAGTTCTTCCTGAAAATAAAGGTCCAGATTCTGCAAGGACATTGAATCCTATGTGTTGCAGAGTAGCCAGAGGAATTTCTGCCTCATTTCCAGCCAGATTTAACAGAAGGGAAGAATAGTAAGGCATTACATTTAATAAATACACATTTTGTACTGTGTTTCAGTATTGAAGAAAATACCTAACAAATGATCAAGCAGATTTTAGAGTAACATGCCAAAAGCAAAGATAAGTTCACAACAGAAGGTCCTCTCTTTCTGGGTGCTCAGATATCAATGGAAATTGTGTAAAAAGCAGTGGAAAGAAATTGCTTCGAGGCTTTGCACTAACTTTCAATTAGGGACATTTTTACTACACCGCAGGATAAAGCTACAGTGACCATTGTTAACTTCACCCTTATAATCCCACTGTTTATTTGAACAGTATGGGTAGCAGAGTTTACAAAGACACGAGAATAGGTGCTGGTTTTGTCATCTAAGCTGTGTAGATATAAGAATCTACCAGAGCAGATCATCTTGCAAAATGAACCTATATGATATAACATCAGAGGTTATTGTCTGCACTGTAATGTACCGGAAAAAAAACTGAGCTGGTGTTAAATGAGTTTATAATGAGAAATAGTCTAGCTGTGGCAGGATGGTAAATTACCCTCACACAGAGCTGGGCTATTACAAATGGGTTTCTACTACCAAAACCAACCACTGATTATCTGTACTGTGCAGATGGGCAGGAAACCTCAGTGCTACATCTGAGCTTGACTCAGGACTGCAGTGGTGGAACATCTCGTTCTGCCCCTTGCTCCAGGGCAAACTTAAAGTCCAGATTTTCTGAGCCAGAGCTTTAGATTTATTTAAAACTTCCTGTACTTGATCTCTAAAGTAAACACCTTGGTGAAAACCTAATCCCTACTGAGTTTGTTTTAGCTAGGTTTGAAAAGTATCATTGCTTTGATTCAGTTATTTATAACATGATGCAACTAGCTATTTTCTGAAGCAGTTTGGAAGATTAGTAAAGTACTTATGATAGGTTCTTCAGTGCTTATTAAGTGCCAATTATTCACCCTTGTCATTAACAACCTCTTTGTAGAAATTGACCTTCCCTTCTTTTGGGACTTGGTTCTGAGAGCCTTCTGATCCCACTAGCCATGACTGTAATTCATGTACCAATTCAAATGTGTGAAATTAATTTTGAAACTAAACTGGCAGCTGGGGTTCAAATCTGCAAAAACCGGTGCTGCAAAGGCAAAAAAGTGAAAGCAGTTTTCTAGGATCAGGTACCACTAGATTGGTTAAAAAAAGTTTATCATCAGTGAGTTGATTCCAGAAAGTCTGTTCTTGCTACTTTATAATGAGAGCTGTTTTGGGAATTTTAGTACAATCAAGCACATTGGAATTGCCTGAACACTGAACGTACTTCAGACTGGAATGATAAAACAGATCTTCTATGCGCAATTACAAATACTAAATGGGAATGTTTCAGTAGACACACAAATAACGTTTTCACAAACCTGTTAGTTACAATGCAAATGGAATCTAAACCCGTGTAACAAATTGCTTGTACTGATTTATTTTACTGTTTCTAGAAGGAACTTACTTTTTAAAATCAGGTAAGAGCATTTGCATTAAATTTCATTTTTGCAAGTTGCTGTGACAGCATCTGCAACAACAGTTAATGCTGGCCTTTTAACCTCATAGGAGCTACAAAATGTCCTCATCTTACATATGCGTGTACTCTCTTCAGTGCACCAGACAGAGCTTGCTCTTGACCTGCACAAATATTGTTGCTTCTACTCTGTAAAGCAGCTTTACTATGAATAATCTGCAATAGCCAATTCAGCTTTATCTCTATGAACAATTTTTATAATTGTCTTTGATTAATTTATGTACATCCTGATAAAAAGTTTAACTTATCCCTGCAATAAGACTTTAAAAACTCTGAGCATATTCTCTTCTAAAAAGAATACTACCTATCTCCTTCCTTCTTCTAATTGACTTCTTTGGCTTTGGATTGTGCCCTCTAGAAATTATAGCACCCCACACATCCCCCTTCCTTGATAAAACACTAAAATATGAAATGTTAGAAAATGCAGTCTGAACTACCATGCTTTTCAGAGGAGGAAAGATTTACAGCCTCCTTAAGAAGAGCCAGACGGCATAGCTTATAGCACCACAAAGTCCAAGGATTCACAGTAAAACCCTTCCTAAACATGAATAGTGGAGATTCATATTCAGATGATTAAATGATTAGAGATGAGGAAAGTGTTCCATAGGAAGGGGATTTAGAAGATTGAAAGTGGTTACTTTGAAGAAAAAATGTAGCGGATAAAACATTTATATTTTATATATATATATACATATAAAAAAAAGTAACACTGTAGAGAAGGTAATTACTTTTGTTATGTACCAGAGATCTGTATTTCCAGAACTGAAGAAGGATTTCATGAACTTTAGAAAGGGACATGTTTAAAATGATAAGTGTAAATACTTGTTCTTTTTATGACAAGGTCTAAGAATAGTTGATTTTAGGATTGTCATGCACTTACTGAGTCCTAGACATAAGTTCGTGTCAAAAAGCCTGCAAGGCTCAACTGTGTCATTCACAAATGTTTCCATTTTTTTTGTTTGCTTTAATCTGGGCTGTTCACCCTTAGACATAAAGTTAACCATTTGCTGGCACAGTTTGGTTTGGTTTTTTTTTTTTCCACTTACGTGTTACCATTGGAGGCAAAGTCACAGCAAGTTGTTTTGTTCTGGAAAAATAATTGTTGTGTTCCAAAGATATCCCTGTGGCATCCCTGCCAAGAAATGATTTTTCTGTGAGTATGCAGCTTGATCAGTTAGCAAATACAATGAAAGATGTAAAAGACCTATTGCAGCCCCTTTTCATCTTAAAATTTTCACTTGTTCATGTCCTTAGGATCTGGGCAGCCTGACCGATTTTTGTCTATTTCTTGCTGTTTACTATGCACCTCGGATCCAAGCACGTGCACAATAAATCACTGCAGATGTTTAATAGAAGATCAACTGAAGGTAGCAGAAGTGGGCTTTAACTACATGATGATGTGTGAGTTTTGGAGATAGCACCTGAGTGGCAAAGACTTATATCTGTAGCATGGTCAAATTAAAACCAATATCAGTCAGGAAAAAAGCAAAGAAACTATTTCCAACTGACACCTATTGCTATGGTAAACTTGAGCTTTAAACTGTTTGCTGTTTCGGTTATAGTACTGTTAGGAAAACAAACAAACAAACAACACACCCCCACCCCCCATGTAGAATATTATAATAAAGATGTACATTTTTCCCAATTCTAAGATGTTTTTACTTTTGATCGAACTAGTATTCACCTTCAAGCTCAGACTGATCACAGAAACTATAACATCTATTGTTCAAAAGTTGAAGGAAGAGAAAATAAAAATAATTCTGTAGTCTTAACTATAGTTATTGCTGTTGCTCCCTCTATAGTTAAATGCAGACCTTTGTCAGAAACATAGGAATCTGGTTTACAAAGAAAGAACTTAAATGACTTAGGCTTTAAAGTAAGTGGATGTATTTAAATAAGAGATGAAATTTAATTAAAGCTGATGATACTACTAGCTGTCATAATTCCATTTGTTAGCAGGAAAACATTAAGGAACTATATATAGCCAGACTGAGCCAACATTTGATATAATTACCCTACATGCATGGTTAGAGGGTATAATCAGAATCACACATTAAACACTGGAGTGTTGTATTCTGTTGCTGGGGACAAGTGAAGCAAGACAGGACAGCCCTCTTCTGATTCAGAAGAAAGACATAGGTATCATGAGGTGTTAGATACTGTAGATATTCAGAATATGACCAAGGAGGAGCACATGACTTAGGAACACGTGCTGCCCTTACCAGTGCTTATGTGTGAATAACTAAAGCTTCCTTATCATGTGTTCATTTCCCCTTGTGGGCAAATCTCTGCTGGCTAAGTCATTTTTTACTCTGCCATTAGTAAAGTAGAGTTTAAAAAGAAAAAAGCCAGACTTGAAATATCTTTGATATGCCTGCTAGGAACCAGTAGTGAATGGTTTTTGTAACAAAAAACACATTCCTTCCCTAATTTTAGGCTTTCTGCAGCCTAAGACAAACAAAAATTGGTTGCTAGATCTGTTCCGTGGAAGACTAACATTTTTAATAAAGTGGTTTCTTTTCAGAACAAAGGGTTTTTTCCTCAAAATTTTATTTTTGCAGGAAATAAATTTAAAAAGTGTTTTGACATTCTTAAAAGTAACTGAATTTAGGAGTCTAAATTGCAAGGTTCCTGGCTCAGGCATAATGACCAGGTCTCAGATCTAGCAGACTGATAAAATCAGCAAGATTTTATAGTAATGGCTGGACAGAAAGATTAATAGCTTTGGAAGATTCTCAGATGCCACGCTGTAAGGCCAAGAACAAATCCTGTGAATCCTTGGTATAGCTGAGACCGTGGGAGTTAATGAGTTCACACCTGCACAGCGTGACTAGTGAATGTTAGGAATTCTCTCAGTGCTTTCCTTCTCTAAATCCTAAACTGAAGCTTTTAGGGTTTCCAGAAAGCAAGAAAGTTTTGAAGCCTCATGGTCCATCACCTAAAGTTTGGGCGTTGTTTTGTGCTATGGATCTTTGAAGCAGTGGTGCCCCCAGCTCAGATTCTGCCTTTTTGGCAGGGCTACACAAGAACTCAGGCTTATACCCAAATGCATCCCTGCCCCTGATGTAGGAGCGTGAGGGACCAAACAGGTGATTGGTCTTTCAGTCAACATGCATGGAGGGGATGTTCAATCACTGCTGCCCAGTATCGATTGCACTTTCGTTAACATGTCTGTCTTGCAAAAATGCTAATTTTAGTGCACATGCACTTGTTTTACTTTTTAATCAATTTATATGAAAATAAGCTTTGAAATAGAAATTTCAAATGTTACCAGCATGCTCCCAAGACAAACAGGTTAGAGACATCCCATTGAAACAAATATATAAAACTTGATTTATTTTTCTCTTAGAAGTTTAAATGCCAGGTCTCATAGCTTTCTAGGGAAACTGTTTAGGCTCGCAAATCCTTGCTGCAGTGCTGTTTTTTAATCAGGTAATCAGATGAGCTTCAAGGCTACATGAACTGAAAACTCTATAAAGTGCTTAAAAATGAATATTAGTTGTGAAATCAGTTGTGGTACAATAACTGTTACAGGTCTCATTTGAATATCTTTGATGCTGATAGCATTTGCATATAAATCTATATTCTCAAAGTAATGTGGGAACTGATTTTAGAACTCAAAACATATGGTGCAATAAAGCTTCATTGAAGTATCTTCTGTATGTTGGGGCTACTATGAAAAAATTGAATCTAAATTTAGATCTGTCGTTCTATCAAAGTAAACAAACACAGTAAGAGTATTGATACACCACTGTTCTGTATTTGGTATAGTTTTTACCTTTGAGGATGCAAGGTTTTTTGCTTTCTTTCACAAGTTGTTTTTTTTTTCTTAGCAAGAGTTGGCTTAGTTGTTAGCATATTAGGTGAATCAAATAATTCACTCTCAATACATGATTCTTAAAATATGGGCCTTATCGCCTAAGTTTTTGCCCCAGAAATTACCAGTCATGTCACCAAAAGTTCTATCTTGGAGCAAAAGGGTAGCTATTAAATTTGAAAGGTGAACCTATCCATGCAATCCCCTTAATCCTCACCATAAATAGGGCTAGAGGCACTCCCTGGGCCTGTAATTACCTCAGGGGTGTGAAACAGAGTCTAAGATCAATATAAAAATGTGCTAATCTTCTAAAGTAATAGTCCCAAACACTATAATTTAGTATTGTAAATGGTCATATCCTGGGACATTACTTTCTCCCAGGAGGCATCGGACATGACAGCAGTAAATGTTAGGGCACCTTTCCTCCAAGCACAGCTGCACTGCTCTCAGCAGCAGAATTGCACAATTTCTCCTTGTCCAGGTGGTGCAAGTGACTTTCTTCTGGAGCTGCATACCTTTCTGCAAATAAACCTTTGCTGTGTGGAGTCTGCAACACCCAAAAGATAATATATCTTTTCTGCTCAATGTGGCTCCTTAATAAGTATTTGTTCATACTGCATTAAGTCATCTTTTCTGCAGACGCCCATTTTTAACATACTCTGTTATGAGTCACTTTGCTCAGTATTTTAGATCTTGACTGTAGCTTTCTATTTATAGGCGAATGCCCTCAAGGTGTTAACTGTTTCTAAAGACCTTTTTCACTCTAACACCATTCATATATTTTTCAGAAATAAATTTTTCTTTGTATTTCTATTTGAAAAGAGTTCCATGCAAAAATACAGAACAAGCAAGAATATTAAAAAGCATTAATTCTGATGAATACCTCTCTAAACTGAAAAACAAGATGATACAAGATTTAATATTCTCTGCTTTCTGTTTTCTAACCATGTTCTTTTAGATGCAAATTAAAAAAACCTCCAAGGGCTCCTTAGTAGTTAGCCCTTTACCTGTTTTTCTGCCGTTATTAACTCTTGCATGCTGGCAGCTCTTGCTTGTGAAGTTATCACTAACACTCACTGTCATCATTAGGAGACAACTTTAAACTGATTGGAATATTTATCTAACAGTGTGCTAGCACTCTCAGCTGAACTATAAATCATCCTGACTGACTCATGCTTTGTCACCCTCTGAAGCCTGACCCTTATTTTATTAATCCACTGGAGAAAATACGTTAGAGAGGAGTGGATAAAAAGAGTAATAAATTAGCTGAATAGTCTTTAATAGACATAGCTGTCTTCAGAGAACAGGGTAAATTTGAGTAGTAAAAAATCAGAGAAGTTTTGTATATGGAAGCTAAGGAAATCATTCTTTGAAATGATAATATGTGGTATCATAAATTGTATACCTTAATCTACATAATTTTGTAAAGGAATGCAGGTTGTCCACACTCAGTAATTGATCTGCTCATATTCCCAAATATACAAATTGTTTTTCTGCCGTTAGTTGTTCCATTGCAAGTAGGAAGATAGATTTACGTTCTTTTCCTGACTCTGTGCTCCTGCTTAAAATGCTATCTCTCATAAGTATTGTACTGTTTGTCACATATACAGAAAAGCAAAAACCTAGGAAAGCCTACTGGCAGAAATATCAGATCCCAGAATATTAATGAGGATAATTCTGTTAAAAAATGTAGCAACCTTTCTTACTGTGTCTTTTTTGAGACGCATGTCCTGGCATACATCCTCAGTTCCTAAAACACAAAGAAAACTACGGAACTGCTGGGTATCTGTAGTTAAAAGTCCAAGAAAAATTCCAAAGCCCCCTGGACTAACAACAGAAAATACATGTACAAACAAACCATCCTTTGGCTTTGTTGTGTTTAGAGTCATTCCATGGAAACAAAATGGACGTTGAAATGCATGGAATTTAGGTTTTGTCTTCCTAATGCCCAGAGTATCCTTCTGTGAAATATCTTCTAAAACCAACTGTACAGCAATATTAAGTTAGAAAACAGACATTTGTTTCAGTGTATGCATGTATATGTCCAAAAAACCTGATCTGTTATGAATATATGTACAAGAAAATGTGAACATTTCTTAGCTGCAGAATTGTAATTGCATTACTAGAATAAAAAAAAAAAGCTAAAAATGTTTTTCAGGATTGTTCTCGTAAGTGGGATTGTGCCAGGTTGTGAAGTATAAAACAGTTATTCTGTATTAAGACTATTCTGACTGATGTGCATTCACACAATTGTAAGTACACAAGCCGGCACTGCCTGTAAATGACTACAACTGCTA
This sequence comes from Egretta garzetta, assembly GCF_000687185.1. NCBI lineage: Eukaryota > Metazoa > Chordata > Aves > Pelecaniformes > Ardeidae > Egretta > Egretta garzetta. The sequence goes on from NW_009259970.1 coordinate 784,988, forward strand.
AGGTCAACAAGTGTGTCACTTGGGTCATTGCCTAGGGAATGGGAGAGGGATGAATTGGTAAGTGTGCCTGCTGGTAGACAGAAGAAATCGGAGTGTGAATGGAAGCTGGAGATTTAAACTTGTTCCTTTCAATTGAGTTAGTTGGTTCCTTTCAATTGAATTAGAAACACATGCAATCTGTTAGAACATCTCTGGTGAGACCGTAATGTCATAAAGTACAGTAATTTGATCATTTGTGGTCATCTGAACATCCCTAAGTTTATCCCTCAGGCAACTCCACTGGCTTCCCTGGAACTGCTCCAGGGAGGAATTAAGCCCTGTGCTCAGAGAAATAACAAATGCCTTATACGTAGGTTTGCTCAAACTGTGTTGATATCAGAGCATCTTTAATGTTGAAAACCCAAATTCTAAATTTTTCATCCAAGTTAAATTGGCAGCTATTTACTTATCTAATTTTTGTCTAGATGTTGGACCAGAATAGTCCTGTCAAAACTAGGCTTTGGTTTTAGTGTCCAATACCATGGTCTTTTCCATCTGCAGTTGATAGTGGAGAACCTGCTTCTTTCAGTGCTTAAATAGTCCTGTCTCGTACTGGTTTCTGCAAGCCCCTGCCCCTACACAGAGGGATTCGATGCTCCATTGTGGGTTTTGGCCACATCTCCTCCTTTCCCCATGAAGAACAGATGTACTTGCAGTGCCCAGAGAGGAGTGGCTCTCACCTCTTGGCTTATTCACATTCCACCTCCTATCTGCTTACCTTGCCCAATAATAATCTCTGTGAGGGATTTTGAATCATGGACATTTTTGTAGAAAGCATATCCCTGTTATTTTTAGTGTAGAAAAGTTGTACATTAAAATGTTACACATATGTATGTATCCGATGGTATCTCTCGCCTAGAATCTCAAAATATGGTGTGATTGCAACAGAACAAATGAGCACATGGAAGGACCATAGCAAGTTATTTGCCAGAAGTTGTGTAATGCAGGAGTTGCAGAGCTATGGAGCTACATTTGACTGCTGATGCTTCTCATTTACAGCCACAATAATCCTCTTGTGTCTCTAAAATCTGATGCATACTAAAATGATTCCCAGTGATGTTGTACCATTGACCTTAAGTCTCACACATGATCACTCCCCCTTTCTGAGGTGCTTAACAGTCAAATTGAGCTTACTCATATAAATGATTCATTACCCACAGTCCATTTTCATATTCTTGTTCTTTAATAACTTCTCAAGTTTTTAAAAGCAATTTTTTATCATAGAAATGAAAAATTCTCATTTATTTTACTGTCTTTCAAAGTAAATAGTTACTTATTTGGACTTCCTGTAGTCATTAAGATATTGAATTTAAAATTAATTAAAGTATTTATTAAGCTAATCTGCACAGTATTATTTTATTTAGTTAGTAGTAGGTCTAAATTTTGTCTAAAAAAAAAGGGCAAAGCTGAATTAAGTTACAGGCATTTGTGCATCCAAGAATTTGTTTATGTAATGAAAAACATTGAAACAGTTCTTCTAAATTTTATGATTTTGTTATTGACTTTATACGTTCCCTATTTCTGAGCATCCTAAAGAGAAAGGAATTAGAAAGGTATTTTCTCTGTTGAAGAAACACAGTACAGTGCTTTTCTTTCACAGGGGTATTATTGTGTGGCACTTTTCTTACACAGCAGTATATTTTGTTTTATTACAGAGTTATTGATGGAACAGCACACCACGCAATACAGAAGGTTTTGTTTTCTTTGTAAGTTGATACCATTGTGTTAGATTAAAAAAAATCATATCTTGCTAGGATATGCAGATCTAGATTTTCTTGTATGTAAACACATTAAATAGCATGTTATACAATTATCCATTTGAAATTAGTACAGAATTTGATGTTCCTCACTGAGTGAAGATGGCAGGCTGGGCAAGATTGAGATCCTAGTTGTGAAATCTAAGTTCTTGTAGTGAAGCAGGTTAATATTGCATTAGCAGGCTCCCTAAAGCCAAATGGGCAATGAGTTCAATGCACTGAGCTCACCAGAGTTTCCTTTAAAATCAGATGTCTCAAAAAACTAAGGAACTTGAGAGAAAGTGGCTTCTCTTGCAATATTTGGGCCACTCATGAGTCCCTGTTCAGCTAACTGAGAAATCTGCCAGCCTTGTATTGGCACAAGGAGCAGCTGCAAATTCAGGCATCAATGTGAAGCATCTTGCTTTGGAAATTACACCTCATAGTGTATAAATTGCTTTGAAAATTGAATTATTTGTAGTAATTTTCAAGATTAGAATAAGATAATTTTATCCTTCTCTTACTGAAGAAGTCTAAATGATATTACTGTTATCCTCAGCTCAGTTTCCAGGTTCTGAGAATGAATTTGCAGGATTGCTATTTCAACTAGTTGTCTGCTTTCTCCTGCTCACATGACTGGTTTGGAGAGTTGTAGAATGCTGTGCAAAAACAAAAATACAAATCCAGTGGGGAGAACAAGGGAGTGCATTAGTTTGTTACTTTTTCATGTTTTAATCTTGAGTGAGGCTGCCTTTATGTACAGTATCCATTGGTCTGATCTCTTGACATTTCTCTGACCAATGCTGATTTCAGAAAGGCAAAATTGGAATACGTAGTCTTGAAATTCACATATTGCAAGAGTACAAATAGTTGAAACAATAGTTTCAGAAAATGCACATGTTTTCAGCTGTAGACAAGATTTCTTGTGTCCGTTTTGTGTTTAACTGGGTTTGATTAATGTTTTTATTCTGGATAAAAACAATAATTTATAATAATTATTGTTGTCTTCTGATAAAGATTTTCTTTTGTCTGCAAATCATTTGTGTAGACAAATAGGCTGGTTTTGGAAAAAGTAAAGGATTGCCCTAAGTTGTATGCTACCAAATTTAGAAAAAAGCCTGCTGGAGGAATGGAGCAATGATGAGAAGAAAGTTGTAATGGCAAGAAGAGCAGTGCAGTAGGATATAAATTCATTAGCAGCATCATGGAGGTTGGAGACCATCAGAGGAAATCACAAAGCAGTAGACTCAAAAGTAAACACATCTACTTCGAGGTTTTTCAAGCAGGTTTCTAAATAGCTTTTATTAACCCTAAATGTCTTAAAAGATTATGATATAAATTACTCTTTCATAGTAGAGGTATTCTAACCTGTCCCATCCTGTTGAGATAAGCAAGAGTCTCTTCAGACTTCTGAAATATTACCAAATTAAGACTAAACATGTTGCTATATAATAACAATAATCATGATGATGATGTTTATTCTAGGTAATAGGTAGCAAGGGTGAACATTTTAAGATATAGCTACACCAAACCCTATAAAACTCTAATCATATAGCTGAGATTGTAATAAAAAAGAGTAAAAGTGACACAAAGTGCCTTGAGAGGAGAGAAGGGAAGTATGAGCTGAACAGTTAAACTGAGCCTTTCAACCACCTGTATAAAATACTTTGGGCAAATATGCCAGCAGGCAATGCAGTGTTTCCAGAGAGCAGCTTTTGGAGTCTGCTCTATTTCATCTCATTTAACAGATGAAACTTTTGATGTGGAAATAGTGGGAAAGTTTACATTCTCCTCAAGGAATGAAATTTTACTTTGGGAAGTATGATATAAATACTTGATAGATTGAATTCAGTTTATTCAGTGCCCAAAACACTGGTTGGTGGAAACTTGGTGAGATGTTCAACTGTAGCTAAACAATTTCAATTATACAATTCCTATCCTAACAAACAATCCTGTTGAAAAGTGGCTCAAACAGACTTTGTAGGTAATGATAGTGGCTGAAACAATAGCCTCACTGCTTCAGGGAGGTGTTAATGAACCTTCCAAAAATTCAGTAAACAGCCTTTGATATAATGAACTGTGTAAATGCAGATTGTATTCAACTTATTAAAAATATTTCCTAGAATTAAGCAATAGCTAAAGGTCCCTTTACGATTCTGAGATGAAGTCGGACAGCAGTATACCAACATGAAGAATGCTGACTGGTTATGACTAAACATAAAATTAGGTTTTGAAAAACAAATTCAGTGTACAGCATGCCTATCAATGCTACTAGCAGTGCAATAGTTCTGTTTCTGTTTCTTGGATTTCTATTAACTTAAATGAGGAAGTTGTAGTTCACGCAGCAGGAAAGACAGATTGTGCTATAAGTGGGACTACATTTTTCTAAGAATCTGACTGTAATAATCAGTCAGGCAAAGTTCCCATGGCACATCCAGGAAAACGGAATCTGTGACTGTGCAACTTGTTCAGTTCAGAATTTGGTTTTGTTGTGTCCAACTAAACTACCTTACTGTGGGAAGGAAATATGTTTTGGAATTGATAAAGGCAATTCCAATTCTTGGTTACTGTATGGCAGGAAGGATTCTACCACTGGTATTTGAAAGGCAAGGTGCAAACAGATGCATATGCAGTTGCAGCCTGCTAAGTGTGTGTTAAAGACCTACTCTGTATTCATGAAAACACTGAATTGTTAAGCAGAGAAAAAGCAAGTACTGCTGTATACATAGAGATCAACTTCTCAAGTTGATTCTGCTAAGAAATAAAGGAAGGGAGCAGTTCATCCATGTTGAAGATGAAAAACAGAGAAGTTAGATGTAATTATTGTGCCTAAAAAAAAAATTGTTTGGTTTATTCCTAAAAGGGGCCCAAACATACTGCAGGCTTGAACATAAAAACATAATGACTGGAGAAGAGATATCCGTAAATCTGAAGATACAAAATAATACAATAAATAATGCAATAAAGATCGTTGCAGTCTCCCTGAACAATTAAAATCTAATGATTTGCAGAATGGAGTCTAGAACTTGTATATACTGTACACTCATAAAAAGCACTACAGCTACAAGGAACTAATGTGCAGCTATCTGTTGTATTAGGTATCAAAACTACTGTAAGAGTTACGTGATAAAGTAAAATCAAACTGATTCCTGGTGCTGTATTGCAAGTTGCCCATGGAATAGATGAGTGGATGTGAGGCAAAGTAGAACTGGATTGATATACGTATGCTATATGGACCCGCAAGGTAAACATCTCAGTAGAAGGGAACATAAATGTATAGTAGTCCTCAGGCAGTTACGTAGTGTTTCCCAAAGAGATTCCTCCAAACAAACCAATTGCATGGGCTCTGACAGGGGCAGCTATAAAAAAACCATAACCCAGCAGTTGTAAAGTGATAAAGCAACACCATTACTCTGCACAGTTCACTACTCTTGTCTTTTATATAAGTTAGAATTTTACCGTTTTCTTCATAACACACCAGGCACAGTACTAAATGGTAGAATTTTTACTTGATATGTCAATAAGAAGGAACATACTCAGCAAGTCCTTATGAGGGGGCTAAGCAAGTATTTAATTCTTATCCCTGTGGCTCTTCTAGTCCCTGATGGGCTGAATGCAGAACCTTTTCTTTTTTTCTTTCCAGTTCTTGAATAAGCCAGTATTTTCTTGAAACAGCAGTGCACCAAATACTTCACAATAGGAGGAAAAGAATCTTCGCAAGATTGGAAGCGTGGCAGCTTCCTAGACCCCAGTTTCCTACTAGTCCTATTGCTGGGACTTCTGAGAAGCTCCAAATTCCATAATGACATTCCTAAATAATGAAAAATATTTGATATTTGGAATCCACACAATGAGCAAACACTGAAAGCTTTGCAAAAGGGACATGAAAAGAAGCTCATATAATGACTGGAGAAAGATAAATTTCAAATTTTTGGTTTATTCCATGCGAGCCTTATTGTTCCTCTGAAATATCATCTGATCATTTATCACAGAATATTTTTTATGTAAAAAACCAACCTGTTTTAAACATTTCCTCTTATCTTTCTTCTAATTCATGTAGGTCTTGCAGCCCTAATAGTAAGCAAAATATAACCACTTCCAAACTGTTACCACTGTAAAAGTTCATTTACACATTCTTATTTCCTCCCAAATACTTTTAAGATTACTTAAATTAAGTTTGGTGAGTCTCAGACACATGAATAATTACAATGGGGTCTTAAAGGGATTGCAACTGCAACATAAAGTAAACCATGTATTGGTTAATTCTCTACTGTAAGGTGGTTGGGGTTGATCTGGTTGAGTTGTATGTAGTTAAACTGCTTTAATTGCCAAGCTATAGGAAATTCTATGGATTGTGATAAATCTTTTTTCCAAGGCAAAGCCAAGATTGACTTTGAACTATAGTGGTTTAATCACTTCCCTGAGCTAGAGGAAACTGGATTTCCATCCTTGTGCCGATGAGTATTTATACAAAGAGGAACAGAGTCAGCAGGAGTAAATTTAATACTTTCCATTTTTGGGATATGCTTGTGTGTGGTTTAAGACAAGTACATTCCTATAACATCCAAAGGGAGAAGATGGGCTCCACAGGATCTGAGCTTTGACTCGTGTACCAAGTGACAAGCACATATATCTCTCTTTGTGAATCTAAAATTAATGATTTAGAAATTGATGTCTCAAGTTTCTAGCTGGACAACTTAGAAGCCCAAATGCCACTTACCTGAAAAGAAAATTAGGATCCTCGGAGATGAAGTTTCTTGAAAATGGTACTTAGATGTGTAAGTCGCCTTATATTTGCACAGTACTCTACCTGCATGATAATTTACCTTGAAGTAAATTTATTGTCTAGGCATGAGACTAGAAAAGAGATGCAAAGATGATGGCTTAGAAGCCTTGAGAACTGACTACTTATTTAAAGAATTTTTTTTTTTTAACTAAATCGTATTTATCCTGAACTTAAATTTCTTTAAAATTTACTCAGGATTATAAATCACTGCTGGAGGACATTCAATTTGTTCTAACAGTACTAACTCCCATAAAACATACAGTAAATTGTGAGTGTCTAAGTATTTATTTAGAATCATTTTTGTTGATGTCACACTGGGAAAGGCTATAAGAAATAAAATGGAATGCAGACACATATAGCTAGCAGTTCAACAGGCAATGCTATTGGGTATAAAGGAGGATAAAATGAAATGTTGTGACTCCTTATAAAGCTTTACCACGACTTCAAGTGAAGGACATACACTTACTCAGCAGTTCAGGAATTCAGCCACAAAGTAGGAGACGGGTAATCAAAGTTCAGTAGGCACTCTGTATGATAAAAGAAGATGTTAAAAAGTTACTCTCAGTGGTATTTAAGACTGCTATTTGCACCTCACCTTTCCCTTTCAAAGCTCAGCAGCTTCGCAGTGTCTGGAGTAGTGGCAATATAGACTACCCTACTATGAAATAAAGAAATCATAAGGGAGTTTTTCACTGCATATGGTTTGCCAGAGGAAAGTGTCTCAGTCAATGGCCCACAGTTTATTTCAGAAGAATTTGACAGGTTGTTAGGTCTAAATGCAGTGAAGTATGACAAACTTGCTTCATTTCATGAAGCATCAAATGGAGCAGTGGAACATTTTTTTTCAAACCATTAACCAGACAGTCGCACTAACAATATGTTGTCAGAAAACTGGAGTCTGTTTGGTTCTTTTTTTTTTTCCCCCATTTTTTTTTGGTACAAAAAATCCTCTGCGTGTTGCAACAAAGGAAACATTTAGTTAGTACTTTTTAAATAGACTGAGAAGTCCTAAGGCTTGTGCTGTTAACCCAGTGCTTGTGGCCTATTACAGGCAGTGGTAACACTGTATTTACTGAGTTACCAGGTTACGTAGGGTTAGAAGCTTTTGTGGCTGGAGTCACAAAATACTGGCCTTCTTGTTAAAGCTCAGCACTTTGTGAGTCAATGACAAAATTCTCACTTGCACAGAGGAGAAAGGGTGGTTTTCTTCCCTTTGTCCATTTATGCAGGTTAGAAAATGCTCAAGAATTTGAAATTATGAGTAAAGCAGAGAGGAAGCTGAGCTGAGAGCAACAAGTATAATGAGCAAGTGTGTCAGACAAGTCACTTCTTGCAAGGCTCCGAAGAGTTTGTTTTCCTGCTTTTTCATTCTGACCTGGGAAAGTGCACGGCATTGCTGTTAAAAGCATCACGTAGACTAAAACGAATGAGGAATAAAGATGATTATTTCATATTGAGAGCAATAGGGTTTCGGTGTTCTATAGGGATGAATTGCTCAATGGACATACAAGGTATCAATACTCGACTTCTCTACCATTGATTTATTATGTGACTATTTCTATTAACCATACAATAGATATTTCAGTCTTTTCTCTTATTCTTGGTATTATCTAATTAGATAGTATGGCAGCAAAGATTGGTTCTTACTGTGTGCCTGCGTGCTGCACAGTACCATGGCATCACAAAGAGCCCCTAATAATACAGTAAATAACAAAATAAAGATTGATACTCTAAGCTGTCCAAACATGCAAGATGTGAAATATTAATCACTTAGGGCTTTTTAAACTGTAAGTTTTCTTGGGAAAAAATCTTGAGTGAGTCTAGTAGAGCTAAGAAACTAGTTAGACTTCTGAAAACAAGAAAGTAAGCATCACAATGTGGACTATAATCAATGGCTAATAAATCTTTCAGAGCTAAAATTTTAAATGTGAAGTTTTGTTTTATTTTCAGGCCTTCCAGTGGTTTTTAATCTCATTCTTTTGTTGGTGGTTTTTTTTTTTTTTTCAGGGGGGTTACTTACTTGTGATTGGATTTTTCCTTCTATTTTGGAGTTGCTCATGGCTTGCATGAGTCAGCAGTGAAAGAAAAAAGTCTTATTGATCAATTTTAGAACATTGCAGGTGGGAGAGTCTCATCTGGTCTAGTTTGTCATAGCTACATTGAATTAAACATATCTGAGATAACTTATACTGAGACCTACCCTCTGTGTTTCAAAGGTAACATTTTCCTGTGTATTAAGGGGTAAACTTGCTGAGGGGAGGGTTTCGTAGAGGCCAGCCCTCTCTCTTCCAGGCGTGGCACATGTGTTCCCCATCACACAATATGGCTGCACAGCTCTGCAACATCTCCTTTCTCGTCTGCCTTCATACCTCTCATTTATATTGTGGCTGCATCTGTCTGATATATTGAAAGCACCAAAAAGCTTAGGATATTATTGATAGCTTTTTGCCAAATGATGGTTTTGAAAATCATGTCTGTGTGTCTGTATTCTGACTACAGATAACTCGGTCGAAGAACGGTCTCTGAGTTCTTTGGAGGGAAGTATCACTGTCAAGTTCAGTGCTGGTGGTAAGGTCACCAAGGAGATAGTCGTAAATGACAGTGTCATGAACTTGCCAACTGATTCTTGCCAGCTTGCTGGGGTTCTGGCCAAACCCTTCAGCATGATGGACAGGACAAGTACGGATGAAGCCTTTGCCCTGTTGCAGCTAGAGAATGGCTGATGATGAATAGAAATGACTGCCAATGTAAAATATTACATTACATTTTATAAGCACAGCTGAGCTGTCTCCAACTTACTTGCGGGTCTGAATAACTTTACTTTAAATAGGAGTTCTTAACAGACATTTATACCGATGAACATATATTTTTTGCCCGCAGGCTCCTGTTCACCAAATACGCAGTTTCTATGTTTGCTTTGATGATGTTTGATTTTGGTTTGTGGGGGATTTTTTTATATGTTACCTCATTATTTGTGGCGACTTCCGCTTTTGTGCATTTAGTTCTATTGGATTGTCTGTTTTCATGGCATGTCATTTTAACATGCATATAGAAAAAATCCAGTTTACAGAGGCCATTTTAGGATACATTTACTCAGGCCAAACAGCTCTAAATTTGAATGACAAAATTTCAAAAGAAATCCTATTCTCCATTGTTGAAGTAGTTCAGGTAAATAAACTCAGAAGAATACAGCCCTGCTGTAGGGTAACATTTAAGAATTTGTAAAGGAACAGTCATAATTTTATAGTATACCTTGAACTCCATTTAACTGAAGTAATTCTTTGGGAAAAATTTGGACAGTCATACTCAGGAGATTTATTTATAGATGACCTAATTTAATATGATGCTGAGACTAAAGCTACCCTCTCTTAATGTGGGCATGTAATTTTCGTTAATATTAAAGAGTTGTGCATGTATGAACTGAGGATGCCTGTATCTCTAAGTGCATAATAGCTTTATTCAAAATCATTCTTCTCCTTACAAAGGATTTGAGTATTAAGATTGTTCAGAATTACATATGGCTTGACTTTAGCAAATAATTTTGGATATTACTTGGCTGTTATTTAGAAAAAGAAAGTTACAAGAAGTAGTTGAATAAATAAAAGGCAGTCATTATCTATGTAGGAGCCCTGTTAGTTTTCTTCCTTGCAATATTCTCTAAACTTACACTAAACAGTGTATGCTGTGGAAGAATCAGTTTATCCATGATTTTTCTATTTTTTTCAGGAATTAGAGTTTTAAGGATCTCTTATTATTCTCTAGTACTGAAAAGTCAGAAGATAATTTGGGTTGGAAAGGACATTGGGAGGTGTCTTGTCCAAGACCTTGCTCAAAGCAGGGTCAGCTATGGGCTCAGATGAGGTTTCCTGGGGCTTTATCCAGACAGATTTGGAAAACTTCCAAGCATGGAGACTGCAACAGTATACAAGGAAATGTCCAGATGACAGTAAATTCAATATGATAAATATATGCTCTGACTGCTGCAGATTCCCCAGATTAACTGTGCCTTTGGAGCCCCTCCTTGAAAGGTTCTTGCCTGCTCTGAGGCAGGTCTGCTGGAAGGTGGTTAGAGTTTATATCAGTCAGTATCTCCTAGGTGCTACAGGTTATCTGAGCAGTGTGAAATACTGGCTACTTAGCTGGATCCTCTCTGGATGTGTTTGCACTGAAATGGGAGGAATTAACATCTTTATTCCCATTAAAGATCAGGACAATTAGCATGTGGTTAGGCTTTTAAGTCAAGAAGTACGTGCAATTCAGCAAAGCACCAAGTGATTGAATTGATTGGGTTTGGCACTTAAACCACCAGGAGGAAGAGATGACTTTCTTATGTATCTGATGAGGGCATATGATAATTGACAAGCAAATGTCAGGACTATTATAACTACCCAAACAATCCTTACACAGAAAATGTTTATAAAATGTATTTACATTAATGCTAGTAACAGTAAAAGTGAGGATAGTGTTGAAGACAAGCTCCATCTGTAACTGTGAAACAGTAGCTATATAGATTGGCACTAATTCAGAAATTTTAGTCCTTTCATTAAGGGTGTCGGAAGCAGCCTCAGCAGAAATGTTAACATTTTTATTTCAGAGCAAAATAGCCTCACATTGAAGATGCTTTTGTTCCCACTGAAGTGTGAGGAGAGCAGAAGTGACTTAAAATTGCTCATTTCTAGAAATGAAATACCTGATTATATTGGAGATATTTGAAGCTCTTATTAGGGTAAGTTCCCAAACTAAAGATTATAGTACTGGATTCTGCAAATCTTGGTCTGTATGTCTTCATCCTCTTACTGCTTAACTTGATAGAGATTTGGGTCAAACATTTGTTTCATTTGCAGTAATGGAGTTCATGACTGTTTTATAGGAAACTAGAAAAACATGAGTATAGCATCCAGAAAGAAAGTTAGAAATATTAAAAGATGGAAATGCCTACTATGTGCTGCATTGGAAAGATACAAAGCAATGGTGTAACATTCTGATTGGATTATGAATAGCAGACATTACTGTGCATTATTAGACTAGTCTTCGAAGCAACTATGGATTTTTCAAGCTCTGTTTATTTTGCTTTTTCATAAGCTAAGGTTTAGCTCTTGCATTTTCATAACGGAAGTTGCAGTCCACTTGAAAATAAATAAAATTATTAAATATGTTTTCTACAAGGGGAAGAAAGCGGGAATGTAATCACCAGTACCCGAAACACATATACTCTGTGTTTCTCAGCAGATGTGTTACTGAATAGAGAGGCCAGATATTAGCATTTTTAATCTCTTCTAACAGTGTATGACAAATGTGTCATGAATAATTAGATATTACTAACTACTGAACAGTGCTTAATTCACTTACCTGCCGGTACATTTGCCCTTTCTATCTGACAGCTCAAGTTGAATAAATGCTGTCTCTGGCTCTGAACCACCAGCTGCACAGGGCAGAAAGGTCAGTCTTTCACATCATAGAGTGGAAGCTCTTTACGCTGAATAGTAATGCAGTTCCTGAGTCGGTGCTGTTTGAACAAAACCGCCTGGATGGTATGAACTGGTGCTGGACTTTGCTCTGCGATTAGATGGTGTGCTAGCTTCATGGTTTTAATGCAGATGAGGCATGAATTAACTTCAGTGAACTAAGAAAAGGGTTTCTCAAGATACATTTCCATAACTATGTGTCAAGAAACTTTTTCTTACGTATTAAACAATGCAATGGCCAGATCCTCAGCTAATGAAAACTCTTTTTCATTGAAGTAAAAACTGTCTGCTATTTTCTGCTATCTGTAGACTTAGTTGAATGCATTGTTTGGAAGAGTGTCCCGAACTTCAAAACTTTAGATATACTAAAGCCTACAAACTCCTTTAAAAATATTGATGGGACTACAGTGGACATAGGTGTGTTTTTAAAGATTTTGCTGCCTTTATTTTAAATTTGTAAGGTCAGATTTACAATATTGTACTGGCTTAGAATATTCTTCATGCTTATCTCTAAGGCTACACTAGTCAATAAAATCAAATTACAGCTGGAATAGAATTGATTACCTTAGCATCCTTTGCCAGTGTTGTCAACAATTTAGACTTTGGGCAGAAAATGAAGTCACATTAAGGGCCAAGACCCTGGTCCAAATGCTGTCAAAATCAATGGAACCTTTCACACTGACTGCAGAATACTTAAAGGTCAGGCTCTAAAGTCCAAATTCTCATGCTGGAAAGCTGCCCCCAGTGCTCAGGGTTGGTCACTGAACAAATAGGCACAGAAAGAAACTCCCATCCTGTAACAGGCAGTGGTACTTTAACTGTAAGGCTTAGAAGGGGGCGACATTTTGCTGTAAACAGTGGAAAAAAGGGCACAGAAAGTTGTTTATTAAAAAAAACCCAAAACCAGATTAATGCCATTTGAAAAAAGAGCACCTACTAATTACAGTGGTATTCGGATCTACTGTGCTTAATACGAAAATCAATTAACAGAACTTTTATTTATTTCCCCTACTTTTCAGAAACATGTTTCTTTTAACATAAACTTTTAAGTATACAGGACAATAAATATATATGAGTGTATTTGAAAAAAAGTATATAGACAGAAACATTACCAAAATGAGCAAGCAGTAGTTGCATAAGAAAAGGAACAATTAAATTTTTCAGCCATCAAGTGTGTTTGCTGTGATTAAAGGGAAAATGGAAAAAAGAAACATTTTAGAGGGAAAAAATTAGGTTATAGATGATTTAGACTGTGGAATCTCTCAATGTGTAGCTCAAACTATGCTGAATTCCATGAATGAAAATGGAGGCTGCTAAACAGCAGCAATAAAAGAGAAAGTGAGATGCCAGGATCTTCCACGTGAAGACCATGATAGAGGTTTTGTGATGCCTTGTTGCATCTTCCACATTTGTGAGAAAGCAATCCATTATCATTCCTAAAGTTAAACCCAATTTGAAGTGCAGTGAAGTTGATGCAGTGTTAGAAACTTCATTTTTCTTTTATGAAGCTGTCTGTTAAACTTCGCCTTTCTCAGATGTACTGTCTAGTCTCTCGTTGCTTCTTAGCAAAAACGCTTTGTGTATATACTTGAAAGATGCATTTTGATGATAAGATGGGACAGGAGATATGCGTATAAACCGAGGAAACAGGCATTAAAGAATTGTTGAAATGCGCTTCTGTGACATGCTTTCTGCTGTTGAGAGGCGGTGCAGCTGTTTCTCTTCAGGGGAGCAGGTATGTAATAAGAAACAGCACAGTGTCTTTGCTGAACTAAGTTGTCTTTTTGTCATGGGAAGATGTGGCTATGGGGGAGGAATGAGTAATTGTTCATTCACATCAAAAGAAATATTAACCAAACAAATAAGATTACTCGTTTTCTAACTGCTGTGAATGCACTTAGTACACATATACAAATATAATTATGTTATACAGCACAACTCCAGTTGTGTTGGTCTTGAACCATAAAAGAGAAATCCTGAGTTTTCTTTCCCATCCATTTGGTGATTGACTGTCTCGAGAGTATTTAAAAAATTGGAAAAAAATTCTTGTTTTCTTTTTTTTTTTGTAAAAATTTAATTAAGACTGCGGGAGTCATCTACCCACAGGATTATGTAGTACATATATTTTTTTTATTTGATCTTAAATGAGAAATGGGGAGATACTATATTTATATTATGAGTGCATGAAGTTGAGGCCAACTGTAAAAACTATTTCATATCTTTTTATATTAAAAATAATTACAAAATTTTTATCATTCACTGTATCTCATGGTACATTCATTCATAAGATGTCTTAAAATTGCCTATTGTGAGTTTATGTATGCATATGATGACATATTGATGATAAAGAAATGTAACTGTTTCAGTAACGGTAAACTGCATGCTGTGACTGCATGATTAAAGAGGAGCAAACAATAAGGAGTTTCTTTCAACATCACTCCAATGCTTATTGGATTGGTAAACTCTTCAAGACTGGGATTGGTTTGGTCCTATGCTTTTCAATGATAAATGATATTTTCACAGTTAACTAATTCATTATTTTATTTCTCTGAATATTTACAGGACTCTGATCCAAACTGTGGTTGCTCAGCATTTTCGTCATCGTTATTATTGGGAACATAACTTTTAACATATGTTTCAACCACACTTGACTCTTAAAAAATGTGAAGTTTGTCCAGTGACCATTACATTGGGTAGTTTTTGTGTATTCGCTGCTTCTGTTGGATATAATACTAGATGGGCTAACGTGTGGTTGATCATTTACTCTAGATGCTTCCTAATGATGCTGTATGTATAGGCTATCACTGGGAGTGATTCCTCTAAAGTTTAAGATCTATTGCCTGGGCTACTTACAGGATTTATAACTGGAAAGATCTCTGGTTTCTTTCCAAACAGCAGCTGCTCTTTTCTGCTCAGGTATGTGCCTGCTAGTCAACTTGCTGTGTTGGTTTTCATATCCCTGAAGCTTTTGTAGGGTTTCATTATCATTAGGATTTCCAGAATCTTCTCTATCTCCTGCAAGGAGGTAATAATTTTAATATTTTTCTCTTCACCACATAAAGGTAGTCTTCCTTTTTTGGTAGTGTGAAATGATGAAAGGGTTTCCAGACAGTCTGCATATTCCGTCTCATAAATTATTTAAACATATTTGTGTGTTATTTTACCAGGGAAATACTGGTTTCTTACGATATTTATCATTGTATTTTTTTTAAGTTTTCTGACATATATTGTAGTATCATTAAAACTTTTCAGCAGCACTGAAGGAACTCATGCCTGTAGCTAAATGGAAAAGTAATACGGTCATTTCTTTGCATTCACAATAAATTTTCTATGCTGTTCACCCTAAGGCTCTTAGTATTGAGTGAAATGCACTCCTTAATCAAACATGAGACCTCATTGTAATTGTAAATCTGCAGTCAAAAAAAAGCCTTAAGAGTACTTGCAATATAACTGTAATATGTTCCTAGTTGAACAGTTATAGCTCAGTGTTTAGATTAGTATGGAGTGGAGAGACTTGATCCATACCTGCAGTATGCAGAACCTCAAGCTTGGCAATTGGAATGGGACTGTTACTGTGGATTGGTCTTACAAATTTTGAAACTAACTGTTTTCTTTGCTTATGTATACACTACACACTATGCATATGCATGAACAGTCATGCACATTAATTTAAATAAGGCAGCTATGTCCTAAATGTGTTGGATAAAATAGATATTTTAGGCCTCCAAAATTAATGGTGCTAAGGATTGAGAAGTTTGGCTAGTCAAGTGACCGCGTCACTGAAGTTTCTCATCACAGGGAAACAATCTCTCCTGTAAAATGATCTGTGGAAACTTGAGGAGTGCATTTGGAGATTGGATGAGATGAGTTTTGGAGAAAGGTGTCTGGCTGATAGTTAAGAAAACATTTGTTGTCTTCTGTGCTTAAGTACTGTACAGGGTGGTTTCTTAGTACTCTGGCACTGCTGCATGTACAGAATATATTTTCTTTAAATTAGATAAAAAAATTTTAGTAATTGCTGCATTGTGTTAGTAGGAATGTTAAGTTACCAATACCTTGCTGTCTGAGAACAACCTAGATTAAAAATGCCACCCTTAGAGCATGGAAGCTGCAGTTGAAGGCAGGCTTCAGAACAGACAGCTTTCTAATTTATATTTTGCTGTAGGCATTCACAGGTGCACTTTGACATAAATTCACATAGTGTAATTTCTCATCAGGTTATTTGCTCCAGTTCTCCTTTGGCCCCATTTTATTCAGCATAGCCATTAACCTGTGTGCAAAGGGAGCATGATCTATTTGCAAAGCAGCAACAAGAAAGAATGGTAGCATTGCACAACTAATCAATTTTTCACATGTGGAAAATACAGAGTGTCATGATGAAGACTGGGCCTGAATGAAGGAAGGAGGTTTCATCAGCAGTCGGGTTTCTATACCATGTTAAAACATTAGTAGTAAATAGCTTAAAATCACAGACACCCCACTGTTCACCAAATTCATGTTCCTCATCTGTTTCCATTTATTATATGGCACAGGGAGGTCATGACTAGACAGGTATTTAGCTGTTGGTAACTACATACAATTTTATCAATGCCCTAAATACAGGTGTGCATTACCTATAGGTATGAAAACTAAGAAAATAGGCCTTGAACCCAGTACTAAAACTCTGTGGCTTTACCTGACATTGTCTCCACAGCTACCCAAACCTACTATCAATGGTGTTAGTGTTCTCCATAGATACTTATTTTGAGGAAAGACAAAATTCACAAGAACCATTCTGGTTTATGTTCTTCATTCATCTCGAGTTTTATTTTTAGAGCAAACAGCCTCCAATTGAATAGAAGGACCAGTATCCCTTGAGAAAGAAAGCAGAGAAAGGGAGAAGGGAAATATAAGGAAATGGAAATTGCCAATGATGGGGGAAGCACTTGGTGAGAGCTAGGGAAAAATAAAAGGAAAATGAGAAGAAATAATTCCTCAAATCTTGGCTCAGTGATGCTTTCTGGATCAAAGGATATTACAGAAATACATCTCCTGTGATTAAAAAGACTCTACTAAGATAAGAAGCATTTGGGGGCACTGTTGGTGCTGCTGAATATTGCTGACTAAATCTTTTCTCTCAAGAATAAGAACAGTAGGCAGTGATGGTTTCCAAGAACTTGAAAAATAACCTTTTGTTTAATTAAACGGAGAAAGTTCCTCAATGAAGCTTTCTCATTTCATCTGAGGTTTTCCATGGAAGAACTGACTATTCAAATCGCTATCATTGTTCATAACTATGAATGGTGATGGTCTATACAAGCTTCAGCTCACTGTGGTCAGATAATCACAGAAGGATACAAGTTAGAAAATTCTGGAGGTTTCTAACTTAATATTTCTATTTTTTGTGGTTTATATTTTTTCTTAGCCTTAATTCTTTTTTATTTTTTTTTTGAGTCTATTTCTGATTTCAAAGTGATGACAAAAAGGTGGCATAAGAGCAGTATAGTTTTAAACTGCTTTATAGAGGAGCTCTACGTGGTGACACATGGTCTAACATCATTGAAATTAATTGTCTATATTTCTTGTAAAGCAATTCTACCATGTTTTACCAAATGCACCTGCAGAAGTTAATGATGCATTCATGAGATTGCATTACACTGCTGTAGATTTCTGCCATGAATGCAGCAGAAGACGAACCAACCTTGAGTAATAGGGGGCCACATTTGCTGACAATCTCGTGCACTCCCGCCCTGTAGCATTTACTGTGGGTTACTGTGTGATTTTACTAGCTACTTCTCTAACAAATGCTCCAGCTTCACACTGTTGTCCCCCATTATTTCTCTTTTTACACTTTAAAAGATCAATGGCACCATTTACGCCGTTCATACTTCTCTCCTGTACTCTACTTGCTCTGTAATTCCTGTATTTACAATAATCCAACAAAAACATTAATTGCACAAGCAAATAGGTCCCTCTGTCAATTATTATGTGATTTATATTGATTTATACCAGCTGAAGTTTTGGAATAATATTTTAAATGTACAAAATATGTGTATCAAGATAAAGGAGCAGATTGTAGCTGCTCTGTGCAGGTGTATATATAGCACAGCAAATATCGCTCAAAGAAACTTCTAAATCTCTCTTGCTGAGGACCAACAACAGTGAAAACCAAAAGCCCTTAAATTCAGAAAGCGCTAATCTCTCACTGATCTCGAGCACCGTGGGATACACACTTTCATCGAGTATTCTGAATACTGGTAAAATAGTTGGAAAAAGGAAAGCTTCCTTATTTGACAGTAAGCCACACAGCAAACACTGCCCTAAAACCTGGGTTAGAGGCAAAGAATAGTCTGTAGAGTAGAAATAAATTTTAATTTTGTAGAAATACCTTTGCTCCACAGAATCCCCAGTTACGTGGTATCTCTGCAGATCTACAGCCAGTATGGATATACGCACCCTACAAGATCTCTAGCACAAGGCCAATGAGGCTGCCAAAGACTGAACCCTAAATAAAATCAGTCACTTCAGTGGCAACATAATTAAGTTGATAAGAAACACCTAACAACAGAAGTCCAGGCCCCATGTTTGCAGTAATAATAGTCCAGTTCCACCACTTAGGAACTCTAATTTCACCTTATTATTATGCTTTCAGTCTATTAGTATTACAGGACAAATCGATCCAGTTTACAATCCACATATAAACACATGTAAAGAATAGAACACATCTAAACATGCTAGGTAGAACCAGATTTTAAAGATAAAATTTGGCTGTATTAAATGTATTTCAGTATGTACGTGCTGTGTTTTAATCCTGTAGCACATTGTGGTATATGTTATTTCACTCAGATGAAACATGGGCTGTTCATGCATTGTAGCATTAAGGTCTGAGGGATTATCTGTAGGTCTGACAGCTTTTCAAAACTTAAGACAGTATAATTCAATTTTTAATTGGTTTGCAATGAAGTACTTGTTTTGAAATCTTCTTCCTTCTTAATAAATCTGTAGCACAGCTCTCAGAGGCTTAAGGAAAAGTAGTTTATGGCCTTTTCCTTATCCCCAGAATCTTCATGCATAGATGTACGTCTGCATCAATTGTCTCCAGACTAATTGTCTCATTTACATATTTCATGCTTTATGCTTAGAATGCTCCATGGGACAGCCAATATTTAAATCATGTGTTGTCAGATACAACTGGCTAAGGGGGGAATGCGTTTTTATTTAATTATTAAATATTATTATTACTTGCATGATACGTTTAGTATTAGCAGAATAACATATTATGTGGTGCTTCATATAAAATTGTTGTGGTTTAACCCCAGCCAGCAATTAAGCACCACCCAGCTGCTTGCTCACTCCCTTGCAGTGGGATGGGGGAGAGAATCAGAAGAGTAAAAGTGAGAAAACTCATAAAGCAAAAGCCATGCATGCAAGCAAAGCAAAACAAGGAATTAATTCACTACTTCCCTGTTGTGTTTTAACATTCCCATCAGCAGGCAGGTGTTCAGCCATCTCCAGGAAAGCAGGACTCCATCACGTGTAACAGTTACTTGGGAAGACAAATGCCATCACTCTGAACACCTCCCCCCCTTCCTCCTTCTTCCCACAGCTTATATACTGAGCATGACGTCATGTGGTGTGAAATACCCCTTTGGGCAGTTTGGGTCAGCTGTCTTGGCTGTGCCCCCTCCCAGCTTCTTGTGCACCCAGCAAAGCATGGGAAGCTGAAAGAGTCCTTGACCGGTGTAAGCACTGCTTAACAACAACTAAAACATTAGCGTGTTACCAGCATTCTTCTCATCCTAAATCCAAACCACAGCACTGTGCCAGCTACTAGGAAGAAAATCAACTCCATCCCAGACAAAACCATTATGTTAAAGAATTGTTGCAAGACGGAGCTCCCAGAACATAAAAACAGTGATAAAATTAGGGTTTTCGTGCACTCTTCCATGGTCACTTCTAACCTCTGGTATTACTCTGTCTTGAGTTAATGAACTGTTTTAGTTTTTCCTATTTAATTTAAGATAATGGAAAGGCTCACTCTCGTACCAGTTACATTTTGCAGATGTCCTGCCATAGAACTAAAAAATTGCTCAGAGTAGACTGGCACATAACTGATAAAATAGTGAGCTAGTGGACAAGTGAAAATACAGAAAGCAAGTTCTCATAGCTGTGGGTCAGTCACACCTAATTAAAGACAGATCTTTGGCTCCTTTCACATTCTGATGCTTAAGAAGATAGTGTAGTTGAAGATTGCCTCAATATATAAATTTCAATGTGAATTTGGGACCTTGATACCAACTAAATGTCTAGTACAAGTCTCCCCTTAGAAACAGTGATGCTTGAGGTTTCCAGGTAAGTGGACACGTTGCTATTGTATCCCCTCTAAGATTATGCATCTTAGTACCTTGAGTGCAGATAGGCTGCTTTCTTGCAGAGGTTCCTTCAGGGAATCATGTGCTCCTAACTATACTGCAATGTAGAAACCTTGGTAGTCTGCTCAGGGCAGGCTGTGTGACCGTGACACATTCTGCTTTACAGGCTTCTGTTGAGTGAGTTATTTTACATGCAGAGTGCAGAAATGTCATGGTTCACTGACTAATGGCAGCTAGCCCACTTCCTTGTACAGCAAAGATTAATTTGCTATAGGATGAACCAAATAAGCGCCCTTGACAGGCAGAATGCCTGTCCTTTCAGTGACTGAAACGAATAGTTATCCCGGTTAGTATTGACCTTTCAGTTCTACTGAAAGGCAGCTTAGTATTGTTCCTTCATTTGAGGGTAGATATTCCTCCTCTTCCTCTGCTAAGTACTGCTCAAGTATAGCAGAACATGGCCTGTAATAAAGTGTAGACCTACACAGACATGGTAGGTGATCCTTTGTAGTCCTATTCTCCCCTGAACTGTACCGTCAGTCATTTTATGTTTGAACTTTCTTTATACTTTACCACTGATCCATAAAAAGTAGTTTGCCGATAAGTGAGCAGAGAAATTTCTGAAGACCACCTGTCTACTGACATCATACATGGATTGCTATCCTTAAAAAGAAAACCCCATCTGAACAGCTTCTAATAAGGAAATCTTCTCAGATTCACATAAAAGGCTGAGATATATAAGTACAGCTATGAAATCAATAGGCAGTCCCTGAAGCCACTGCACATAAGAGGCCAACTGTTATAATGCATATTTGTCTGCAGCTCTGGAATTTGTCTGCAGCTCTGGAAAAAGAATTCTGCTCAAAAGAGTATCAGTCTGTCTGAATAGCAGAGGTAATGAAGAAGAAAACCCAAACCAACCAAACACACACCCCCAACCCCCAAAGCAAGACAGAAAAAGATTTTGCACCACGTAGCTCACCAAAGTTTTGAGAACCATTTTCCTTTACTCTTGTCAGCACTGTGTAATGCTTTATACTGCTCTTTAGTGCACTTTTAGATTCAAGGTGTGTAGAATTGAAATATTTCATAGTGCTTATTTATGGTACCTTCACATACAGCAGCTTTTTCAAATTTAAAAAAAAGTTATGAAACACAAACACTAAGTATTTCACAGCCATAAAAATAGAATCAATGAATTAATAAAATCACAGGATGATGTTTATTAGCTCAGCTATTGAAATCTGTATGTTTATTCCCTTCCACGTACAGAGGAGCTTATACTATGCTCATCCCCAACCAACTGAAATTATAAATACATTAAACACAAAATCAGCTAATTATAATCTAGGGTGTATTTGCTTTTAACATATATAAGGCTTTAATAGCTACAATATGCATTGCTTCTGGTATTCACTCTATTTCAGTAATTCTACCCAGCAGCCTTGTTTTCTCCATCTATGTTTTTAACTTTGCAGTTGCCTTATTCAGACTTCTTACATGCTCAGTAATTTCCATCAAGAAAGAAGCAAGAGTTGCCAGGGCCTAATGGCTTTAACTTTAAATGTCCTGCTTATTTACAGTTTCCTAGACATTTACAGTGTTGCATATGGTTTTTTGGCAGCTCTAAGAAAAAGGAATTCGTCTAGTAATAGCACTGGAAGGTTACCTATTTTTAGACTGAATTTTGTGGATGCTAGTATCTGAACCTGTGAAAAGCTCTCTGCCCTGATAAATCTCATATCTTTTTTTTAGTTGTTATTTTTCAGTTATAAAAAGAATTCTATTTTTCATAGGGCAACTTACCCTTAATAGAGTATGTGCCTAATAGACAAAGGATCTTGGATATTATGTTCAAATCTTAAATGCAAATATAAATACTTTTAAAATTACGTGATGTTTATTTGTACACTTTGTGAAACATGCTAGGTTTACCTGTGTAGTCCTAGGCATACTGGAAATTGTATTCCTGAAACTGAAGGCTTCTAAACAGCAGAGTAATATCTTTTTTTTTTTTTTTTTTTTTTTTTAATCACGGTGTGTGGGGTACGGGGGTGTGGTGTGCCAAATCCCCAGATCCTCAATCAAGTCATTGATTGTATTCAGGTACAGTTTCCACTTAAATAAGGATGTTAAAATTTGGCCTGGCACTATCTGCCCCTTTCCTAAAGGAAGCAAAAAGTAAATCCATATTGTTTCTAAAAGGGCAAATTCAAAATTACTTACCACTAGTTTAGCTATATCTTCTTAGAAGTCAATAGTAAATCTTGTATTGATTTTAATGGGAATAATTAGGTCAGTTCTGAAATTCTGAGAAGCTAGTGACTAGCCTCTGTAATGCACTTTAGTATCGCCTGAAATAAGCATAAAATGCTGTGTGAAGTCTTCCAAATGCAGTGATTCCTGAGGCTGGATCCAGCTAGCTCTTGTTAAAGTTCAGTAATCCACAACTTTGTAATTGGTACAAACTTAGAGTTCCCTGAAGTGAATGTAGAGAATACGGTTTTAGATTAGGTCCTGAGCTGCTATGCTCTGCTAGTTTGGAAGGAAATTATAATAATTCCTATTTTAAAAGTGCATATTCTTATCATTCTAAGCAATTGAGTACAATTTCATTGCTTGTAACAAGAGCTTTCTAAAATAGGTTCTGGGATACCATAGTAATAATGAGCTTAGTAAAAATGCTTAGACTAAACATGATCTCACAAAAGCAAAATGTGGCATGAGGCTAATTTATAAAATTGCCTCGTTAACTGAAATTATTTGTAGCTTGTCAAATATTAAGTTGCTCAGATCAGTTCTTTGTAATTGACTTTCACAGAAATTAACTTAGTCTGTTGTAGTAATGAACTTAGTAGGTTGTATGTTTTGTGTATTTTCTCCAAATTAAAATTAAGTAAGTACATGGCTAAGTCTTTTGACAAATTTTGCTTTTCTTTAATTTGTAAAAAATTGGAAAAGTTAAACTTCTATCTTATTTTCATTACCCTTAAAATTAATTTAAAGCTTAAGTGAGCTTGAGAAAACCAGAAGTCATCAGAAATAAATTTTGTAGGATGGTATGTATTGTCATGTTCATTTTTAAAATGAAATTACTCTGCCTGATAATGGATTTCTACTGTTTGCTCAGAGTTTGTTTAAATTGTATTTACTTTATTTTTCCACTCTTAAATGAATCCACACATTTATTTTGTACCTGACATACAGAATTTTTATAATAGAAAGAAACCCCAGTTTTATTACTGTCCTACAAGACGGTCTTCAGTAAATTTCGTTATAACTGTACAGCAAAAATGATGGCTAGTCATGGGCCTGTACACAGTAAAGATTTGCTTGCGTAGTGCATAGGCGACTCTTAAAAAGCACTTAGGATTCTAATACTCACTAATGTCCTAACTTGCTCTTAATTCATAAATATACCTTTGCCAGTGATATCTGTTTCTCAAACATGCATAAAATGTTGCTTCTAGGCATGTGTATGAGCATCTTCACTTCTCTATGATGCCTAAGAAAACTGTGTTTGTGAGATCTGTACCTTTTTAAGATGTCCCTAGGGTTTCTGTAATGAGTTTCCCTTCCTTATTATGTCTGCTGCAGAGCCACAGTATGGCAAAGAAATTTCAGACATCTACTGTAAAAATCACATCACAGTGTCTGGATTAAGGAGCTTTATGCAGCATATAAAGTTGTACTGCGGTACGGCATCTTTTAAATAAAAGTAATCTGAAAGTAAAAGGAATTGAGGAATTTGAAATTTTTTCCCAGTATAAGATGTCACTACCCTATAAAAGATACTGTACTATCAGTAACATGGTCCTTTACTACTGATGGGGTTTTTTAACATTAATAATAATAATAATAATATTATCAGATATAATGTTTATTATTACATGATTCATTATGTAATATGGGGCTTTAGTTATAAAATCTAGTCTTGTTCAAATATGACTATATCTAGACTACCATCAATACCACTAGACAGAAAGAAGAAAAAAACCACACCTCTAAATAAACAATTCATATGAAATGGGAAAAGACGAAAGGTAGTTGAAATTGATGTGTAGTTGTCTGGGTGGTGAAGTGGAACAAGGTCCTTGTCAGGGAGTGTAGTGATAGCACGAGGGGTAATGGTTTTAAACTGAAAGATGGTAGATTTAAATTCAATATTAGGAAGAAATTCTTTGATGTGAGGGTGGTGAGACACTGGAACAGGTTGCCCAGAGAAGCTGTAGATGCCCTGTCCCTGGAAGTGTTCAAGACGAGGTTGGGATGGGGCTTTGAGCAACCTGGTCTAGTGAAAGGCATCCCTGCCTACGGCAGGGGGGTTGGACTAGATGATGTTTAAGGTCCTGTCCAGCTCAAACCATTCTATGATTCAGTGCTATGACTGAGAGGAACCATAGGCCTTTGTGGTTAACCAACCATCCTGCGCGCACGCTAGCTGCACTTAGCTCGTCCACAGAATCTCAAAGGGTGTAGCAGGTATCATCCAGGACACTGTTCTGTCCCTAATCGCATCATGGGTGGCATTTGTGGTCTGGGACCCTTGATAAAACCTATTTTATATCTCTGTAAGTTTAAATCACACCAGGAAGATCAACAGTAATGTTTTTGCAACATTCAGTTCAAATCTTTACTGTTGAACACTGTGGTGTAGGGTTCAGTTTTGGAGAATTTTTCAGTAGTGGCTGATGTCCTACCCAATATATACAATTTGCTTGATCACCTGATTACAGCATCATCAAGTTGTATGAAAAGTTATTAGGCTTTGTAAGCATTTGATAAAAGCTGCAGCCCCATATTTTGTAGCAATATTTTCCTAATTGTACTCTTGCCTAAGTATCTGTGAAAGATGTAAATACCTCTGATTGTTTCTACAAGTATATAAAACATGCATAAATAATAACTGTGAGCAATAGAGGTGTGATAATTTAACTGCTGTTTCTTTACTAACCTACAGTGCATGAGCAAAAATATTTTTGTTCCTGGGCACAGCTGCTTAGTCAAATCATGGGACATTATGAAGTACAGACTACAGAATCATAGAAATAGTGGAAAATGTACATCTAGATTTATAGTCTTCAAAGAAAAACATTTCAAAAACTATCAAAATCATTTTATATCAGCTGAAGTTTTGCATATGCAGTAAATAGCAGCACTGAACTTTGTATCAATGGCTTTTTTTTTTTCCTTTGGGTCTACTGTTCCCTCCTGTATGTATGATTAAACATATAATCAATTATATTTTTGCCAAGTGAATGTGTGTTTTGCATGCATTCTTCCAGTCAATTTAGACAATAGTTAATGTTTCTTCATCACTTAATTGCAGGAAAAATGTGCTAAATTGCCTATCTAAAAATGGTAAGCATCATGTTGAAATGAAATAGGATCCTTAAACAGAAATTAGGGGGGTTGGATTAGATGACCTCTAAAGGTCCCTTCCAACCCAAACTGTTCTATGATTCTATGATGATTCTGTGATTTAATGAACTAGCAAGATTAGCTAGTAACAACAGCAACATTTTTGGTAACAATGGTGCTTTCCCAGGGGCTGCAGTACCTGTTTAGGTCACTGAGAGAATGTAGTAGTGCGTTGACGCACAGCGCTGTTACCGCGTACCCCCGGTAGCTCAGCTCATTCTATCTCTGAATGAGTTTTGCACACAGGCATCTGACACTTTCCAGTACTGTAGCTTGGAACAAAAATAAAAGACTGAAACTTTGGTGGGAAAAATGTTTGACAAAAGCAAAGGATTGCCTTTAGTAGCAATAAATAATAATAAGATGTATAAACAATAAAATGTAGTTCGGTATCATTTTTGTTTTGAGCAGGACACTAGTGGCCATCTTGGATGGACAGTCTGGCCAGTATATGTCACTGGTGTAGATGATACTACCTGTTTTCTATACCATATTCAACAAGGGAAAAATGCCTTTTAGAAAGAAATGCTGCTATTCTGAATTCTGAAAACTGTCAGCTTCTGCTAGCTATCTCTAAGTAATTATCACAGTCCCACAGAGAATACATGGGATCTGTGGTGCAGCAGTAGAAACTGGGAGATTAGATGATGATGTGCACTTGATTTGATAGACTAACCTGTATAGAGCTTCTAAGAGAAGGGTCAAACAGCTGTTTCTTTATAGATTGCCATATTACATCAAGTGCTGTAGCAGTAACTACATTTTTATCCTTCACTTCTCATAGTACTGCTTGCAGAAAATTCCAGAAAAACAAAACCCAACTGTTTCTCGCTGTATACATTTATTGTATATTCTTTTTGCACAGTGAGATTTTGTAGTAATAATTATTCACCATGAGATTTTTTTTCCTCATCTGTTTTTCAGTTTCTGCATTAGACTAAACTGTGATATTATGTCACAGCTGACTGTATTCACTGACAATTTACCTCTGAAAGCAGGATAATGGGAGTTACAAATGAACTGAACAATGACATTTTTAAAGGGAGGAACAAAGTATTTTATCATATCATTTGTCTGAGATGAAAATTCTGGCACAGAAAGCATTACACTGCAAATTAAAAAAACTATTATCAGGGTAGGAACTGGTATTGAAGTAATTTGGTTTGCTTTTTTTTCTGTGGAGAAAGCAATCTGAAACATATGATTTGAAGGCAGCTATTAAGCAATTTCACTTATGTTACAGAATGTCCCATCTTCAACTCGGAAGAACCCAAATGCATTTACTTACTGCAAATTTAATATAATGGAAAATAGTGATTAAAGGAAGGTAGTATGTGCTAATGTATGGTCATTAAAATTTATAGAAATTGAAGTAGATGGCTTGAGATTAGACAAGAGTTCTATTTAATAAAACGTTTTTTACACTTATTTTTCCATGACAGTTCAGCTGATATGTCAGAACTCTGCAGTCTCTCTGAAGGGAAAAATGCACTTTTGAGTTTCACCTAAATGATATTTAGGTTTGACAGTGTCCTTCTGTTATCAGTGTAGAAGGAAGCTTAAAAAAAGCTCTGAAGTTGCTGACTACTAATGACCCTCATTCCTGAGTTCTGATGTTAAATTCTCTTTAAAAAAAAACAAAACACACAAAACAAAACAACAAAAAAAAGCACCCCAAACCATAAAAGTAGCTCAGATACTTTAAAATTCCTCAGGAAACCTTTTCAATTTAAAGGTTTTACATAAGTATATCTCTAAATGCCATAAAGATAGATGGACCGTACTAATATATTCTTTACTTGATAGTATATTCTGTCATAGTGTATTGACCTTCTGATATCTCAAGTCAGGTGTCCATTGGGGACTTTAATAATCTTTATTGGTGGTAGTGTTTGTATCCCCATGAGGCTAGTTTTGAGGTCAGCATATATAAGGAAAGACTGCTAAAGGAGGAATAAAACTAATCATTTTTTCATTAAACCAACACTCTAGTGAGTATGAATAAATAGTGGCTGAACATTGTTCTACAGCTCATTAGGAGAAGGGGAAAATAGGTGAATGAAATAATTTGAGAGTTCTAAACTGTAGGCTGAAATTTACTATTTCATCTGCCTTTCAAATCTAGATGGAAAGGAGATTTGATAACTGAGAATAGTTCTTTCTGTTCATCTTGGGACTTCCTGCCAGTGCTGTAGAGTGCAGTCGTTCAGATAAAACTGTACGTAATGGTTTTAATCTATTGTGTATGGAACCTCACTTTAAATAGGTTTTCCTTTTCAAAATATTTAAATAATATTCAGGGTGTTAATCTGGGTCCCTGATTAGGAAGAACCTTTTATTTTCAATGTAAATAGTCGTCTTATCAGTGTTAGAAAAAACTAAATGTTTCACCAAATACTTATTAAAATGTATTGCATCTCTAGTTACTTTCTCAGGATGATACATTATCTGATAATTCCTAAAAAAAAGAAAAGTTGGCAGCATCCTTTTTCTTTTTTTCTACCACTGTGTGAGATTCAATGTCAGATGTCACAAATGCTGATGATGACTAAGAAAACAGCAGGAAGATTATAATGAAGTGTAAAACTGGGATATCAAATGAGACTGAAGGGAACAAAAAGTTGTAGTTATAAGCAATTGGAGATGAACTACAAAGGGTAAATTAAAAAAAAAATGTATTTACATTTGATAGTGGAAACGATTCATATTACGGACTTATTGATGTGGTATCAATTTATTTAAAGTAGTTTTACAGTTAAAGGGTAAATCTGAAGCAAAACTATAGACTGAAGTAGTTGAGAACTTACACATCTGGATCTCAAACATGACTCCAGATGACTGGGATATGAGTCTGGCTTATCTAATGTATTTATCGAAAAAGAGTCTGTTTCAAGCAATTGTCACACATTGTCATTGGAAGAAAAGGAAATTATTAACAGTGTTAAGAGAAACAAATACAGAAATTAAATAGCATTGATTAAGTTTTCTTCTCAGTTGATTCACTATACTTCTTAGTGACCTTGCCCTTTTTTCAGACAATGCAAAATTTGCAAATAAAACTGCTTTGTGAAATAACGGGTTTAAGTAAAATGCATCCTGTATTGATGGCAGAAGAGTAAAAAGTGAAGGACTTCCAGGGCAGACTTCCAAACTGTGAAGGTTTATGTCCTTAAGCTTGATGAAGCTTCTGAACCACTTCTGTGCCTGTTTCATGACTGATTCCAATCTGCGCTCCCCAAGAGTAACAAATATGAATTACTGCAAGGTAGCTCTGCTTACTGCCAGGGTATGTAATAACATGATATTTGTTACTGGAAGCGCAGGCCCTGACATGCAAAGCAGAGGAGTAATTGCATTTTACATGGCAGGTAGCTGTTCAGTAATGGGAGGTGGGTCTCACTCCTATAGCAAATGATTTCATGGTATAAAATACGTAGATGTCTTAGTCTCATTACTTCCACATCCTATACTCAAGACCTAAACCTACCCAAAGCAAGCCTACCACCTTTTTTTGGTGCTTAAACCAATAACCAATCTTTTAACTTGTTTCTAGTTTTAGATGAGCCCTTGTGTTGTGACTAGCAATGAAACAAAGTGAACTCCGGATCTAAGGGCACAGTATTTTCAGAAATGAAATCATTAGGGTAATCTGATAAAATCTCTGTTTATGCGTAAGAATTACTGGTGGAAGGAATGCTGCTGTTCAGTGGTGGATTTAGTTTGTTACTTTAGTCTTTGTCTCTTCTGTAATTACAAGTACATTGTTTGGGCTAGAGTTAAGGAGGGATTGCTAATTGCTTCTTGGCTGAACTTTCTGCAGTTACAAGTTTTTTTGTTGAAGACTGACTGGCCATTAAATGGTAGAAGACATTGTAGAGGATGAATTTTGCTAAAACAAAACTTCTGATAAGACCTGCAAGTAATGAAAAGAATATTTGTTCTTGGAGTAAAACCAGTACTGCTGCGTATGTGTCATGTACCCATGATAAGCTATGAAAAGGCTTTTACTCTGTACTATGGCACGCTTACTGTGTCTATTTGTGTTCACCATTTGTTTCTACAGGAATATAGGCTATGGTTCAAAATTCTTTTGAAGAGATACCATTCTGTAAAATTTTTAACTGTTATTATGCAGAATGTGGAAAAACTAGGAAATAAATATGTTGTGATATTTTGTATTTTAAGATGAGGTTAGAATTCTTTGCAGATTGATTTTTTTCTCAAATGGATGGTTGTGTCTATTATCTTTTCCCGTGAATCATAGCAGTTGTCATCTGGATACACCACTTCCATGAGATCAAGTCTGTGAATATTCCTAGCCTATCTTCAGTTCTGGTGTCATGTATTACTGAGAACCTTGTCCAAGCAGATACTGCCACTGCATATTTGGTTAAAGAGGTGGTGTTTTAAGAGAAAAGATTTTTTTTTCCCCCATAAAGCAATGGCTGTTTCTTTTCAGATGTGTCATCTCAGTTATGCTGTGTTTACAGGCAGTACAGGCTGTTTGAAGTTCACACTTACCAAATGCCTAAATAATTTTCTTTTTTTATTAGTAAGAAAAAGACAGGAGAACAACATAAGGTTGGTCTGTATTTGACAAAAAGAAATATATCACAGGGTGTTTGTTTCATCATTTGGTTCCTTTTGTTTGTAGAGTTCTGGATTGCTGAGTTTGCAGAATTTTTTTATTTATTAGAATTGTAATTGCCAGTGATGACTTCTGCTTTCCTAAATATTTCCCAGGTCCTGGTATAATTTTGATTATTTTTGTGGGTAATCTTTGTAAAATGGTTCAAGCAAACTAGCAGTCTCTCAAGAATTTTATATTTGATGTTTCCTATTTTCTTCTCACCTGTTACGTCTTACTTTTTAAAATAATCAGATGCTGAGATACAGTCTTCTATTATTCTGCCAAACTTCCATTTACCATTGAATAAAGGAGTACAGATTTGACTACTGTAAATGCATTGAAATTTAGCTGAGCTTTATCATGCAGAGATCTAAATTGGGAGGTCTAGAGATAGGTAGAAGCATCATATTTACTTCTCTATGTTTTGCTTTTACGTGTTCTTTATGCAGGATATTTGTTAGATTGACCTTACGACTTATCTCCTATACTTGTTATTATGTTTTTATATTTTAAAATATTTAAAGAAGAAACCAAAACCCTAGTGTCTTTAGTAGTCTTCTCTTTGGCAATAACTATTGGTGTAAACCAAATGTGTATGTATTACATACACATAAGCCCCTAGAAGAAATAAATTATTGTCGTACATCAGTAACTGGAAGCCAACTTTGAAATATGAGATGAAATCTCTGTTACTGATGTGTAGTTGTTTTCTAAAATGTAGAAAGAAGGGAAATGAGGATGATCTCTTTTGGTTCCATAGGAAAAGGATAAAATAAAGTAGGGATCTTCAGTGTGGAAAACTGAGGGATCACAGAGTGTAGTAAGATGTGGAACTGTTTTCCACAAGACATTAGGGATGCTGAAAGTTCCGCAGAGTGGTGGTGGCTGGGAGGTCAGTGGAAGCTGGCCCCTGGACATATGCTGTTGATCATTGCTAGAGACAGAATAATGGACTAGAAGGATCTTAGGAAATCACTAAAGTCATTCTCATGTTTTTAAAACAGAATCACTAATGCAAAAAATTACTTCCTCCAAAATCATGTCATAAAAAAAAAAAAAAGCCCTAAAACCCCAGCAGCAGAAAAATTTGACACTCTTTTGGAGGTGTTACAAAATTAAGTAATATGTGGACATTATGACCAGCTTGATTTATATAAGCTAGGAAACATTGGGTGAAAAAGTCACAGTCACAAATGCATTACTGTAAAATAATTTCTAACAATTCAAAGTATTCTGTCTTAAGATACTGAATTGCAAGAGATCTGAAATACATTGTTGACTTTTGTAGATTTTACACATCTGTGCCCCAAGCCCCACTCCCTTTGCTATATCAATATAATCTCTTAAACATATTTGTTAGGAAAATGAATGTATTTGAAAACAACCCGTTTGATGTTTTAATGTTACTGATCCCCAAAAATATAGCTGCTATTTGTATCATTCTAATTTCCTCTAAACATAATGTTCACATGATTAACATTTCCAAGGTTGAGATTTAATTTTATGTACAGTCATTATGTACATGGACATGACCACCTGCAACTCATTGTGGAAATGATGAGTAAGTTCTTACTGAGAAGAATATTCTTGAGAATGCAATACTCTATGCATTAAGTATCAATGATGCTAATCACATAGTCAGAAGAATTCACTAATGTGAGTGTTCCTTGTTCTTGCCACGATTTTTAAAAGGCAGAATTAGTGTACTTTAGAAGAGATATTTTTCCCCACTGGGAAATGCTTATAGTTAGTCATAGGTAAACAATTAAGGATTCCAGTAAAACACTGAAAAAACCATATTCATCATACAAACACCACATATTTATCAACATACTGCTAAATAGTTGCAGGTAGTTAAAGCTGTCAAGTTTTACTGAATGATATTTGATCATTGAGCTAAATTCAGTGAAATCAATGTGGTAAAATTTTTGCCTCTCTAGAAATAACATGATTCTGCATTGCTGAATTTTTTTTTTAAATTATGCCCAATTTTTCGTATGATTTAGTTAGTGACAATCAGTAATGATGCTTTGGTTATCTTCATTGACATAAATGCATAGTTACTCTACTCTTAAGCTAATGAAGAACTGAAGTGATGATTTCTATAGATTTAAAAGTATAAAATTACAACATGTTGCTCTATAAAATTTCTGATAGCAGAAAATAAAGTGACAAACGTGCATATAAATCCAAGAAAATTCAAAGTCTCCTGCAGGATCAAGTGCCATGGAATTCCTGAAAGAAATGAACAGTTCCATAAGATAGTAAATTCTGATCAATGTGTAGTGAGAAGTCAGACTTCTTTGTTGAACGGATTTTCAGTCCTTTTAATAATACTTATTTCTGGCTTGGGAACAGAAGTTGCAATGAGCAGCTGAAAGGTAACTTCCATCATCTGAGTAGGTTCTGAACCTGGAGGCTGGTCTGTTACTTGGAGAAAATAATGCACCTCCACAAGACAAAACCATAATTGGCTTAGATTCACCCATTTTACTCCCTCAATGGCAAATTGAGATCTTCAGGTGGAAAAGCATGCAGAGTGTTTCATGGGCCATATCTAACAAGTACCTCTATTATTACTTTAATAATTCCAGTAATCTCTTGTATATATGAATATGCATTGCAATTAGCTTTGTGATCATCTTTAAAAGCAAAGATGCATTACTCTCGAGATTATTGTAAAGGTTTTCAGCACTTTGGAACAGTGGGAATGGATTAAATTAGCCTCTATGTTAAACAAGAATTATAAGATACTTTAGACAAATACGAATAATAAAATATGAAGTAGAACTATTCATTCCTACATGCTCTGAAAACTTAATTGTGAAGCCTACAAGTTATGACTTCTGTATTTTATTCCTCGCTTTGCTATCAGATTGATACATAGTGCCAATAGCTGTAGAGTCTAATTCAGGAAAATGCCTAAAAGCATTTCTACATTTAATGACACGCTAAAGCATAGTGCTATGCTGAAGTGAAATCCAAAACTTCTTTTATGCCTGCTATACAGGTTTTTCCTATGCATATTTCATAAGAAAATTGTCTTGAAAGCATATAGTCTGAAATTCAGGAGAAAGCTGGGCGTTTGCCTCTCTGAAATTTATTCAAGTTCCTTAAGAAAATGAATATCTACTACTACTCAGCAGCAAAGTCTTTTTATAATGGTAATCCTAGTAATTAGACAACATGAAAAATAATGGACAAACCTTGAAATCCGGACAAAAATAATTAAAAAACATTTGTCTAACTTATACTCTTCCATCTAGTAACTTCCTCACTTAACCTGGGAGCCATATAATGTGGTATAACCAAGAGGCACTTAAATAATCTAATACAGAAAAAGTTTCAATAAGGTACATGGAAACTTCATGGAAAGTCAATTCAGCAGGCTGAAAATCATGAAATCGTAGAATCATTTGATTGGAAAAGACCTTTAAGATCATCAAGTCCAACTGTACCTGTCCACTACTACACCATGTCTCTAAGCACCTCGTCTACCTGTCTTTTAAATACCTCCAAGGATGAGGACTCAACCACTTCCCTGGGCAGCCCATTCCAATGCCTGATAACCCTTTCAGTGAAGAAATTTTTCCTAATGTCTAATCCAAACCTTCCCTGGAATAACTTGAGGCCATTTCCTCCCATCCTATCGCTTGTTCCTATGTAGAAGAGGCTGACGCCCACCTCACTACAGCCTCCTGTCAGGCAGTTGTAGAGGGCAATAAGGTCTCCCGTCAGCCTCCTTTTCTCCAGGCTAAGCAACCCCAGTTCCCTCAGCCGCTCCTTATCAGACTTGTGCTCCAGACCCGTCACCAGCTTCATTGCCTTTCTCTGCACACACTCCAGTGCCTCAAAGTCCCTCTTGTAGTGAGGGGCCCAAACCTGAACACAGTATTTGAGGTGCAGCCTCACCAATGCCGAGTACAGAGAAAGGATGACTTCCCCGGTCCTGCTAGCCATCTTGTTTCTGATATAAGCCAGGATGCCATTGGCCCTATTGGCCACCTGTGCACACTGCTGACTCATATTTGGTCGGCTGTTGACCAGTACACCCTGATGCCTCTCTGCCAAGCAGCTTTTCAGCCACTTGTCCCCAAGCTTGTAGCGTTGCATGGGGTTATGATGTGTATGAGGGACAGTGGCTTTTGAAAGCAGTATAATATGCTCACAGGTGAACATCGGGCACTGCCCTTGGAACAGTTACCAACTAAATGTCTGCTGGCCAGCAATGATTTATATGGCCCACTGACTATCTGACAAAATAACAGGTAATTTCCTGCCTGGAAGAAACATCTCTCTCGAAAAGTACACTGCTTTTGGCTGGAGTGAGATAGGTAAATCAAAGACAAAAAATTTTCTCCACTTAAAGATACTTAAATAGAAAAGCAGAATTTGGGGGAGAGTCATCTGGTTCAGGCAAGACTCAAGAGAAAAAGAAAGTGTAGTGAGCACATTTCTTGTGAAGATATTTATTTCTGTCATCCAGCATGGGGAGCAGATTGCTTTTTCAAGCTCAAACTCCTTCTTTATTGGCTATCAGTAACTCAGGAATGGAAGCAGCTGAAATATAATTCACTCTACAAATTAAATAATGACTCCTTTTCTTGTAGCTTAATGTTTTTGTGTACTGAGATTTCAACTTTGGTGCCCAGTGGATGAAAACTGTATCAGTATGAGTTATGTTCCTTTGTAAACAAGGTTTGTCAAGACAGCTTATCTAAGTAATAGACAATATACAGCACAGAAGAGAGTACTGTTTTTACTGTGTTTAGAGGTATTCTTAAGTGTACCATGCGCTGTAACTCTTTCCATTCTGCTCACCACTGACATCACCCTAGATCTCAATAACATCTCCAAGATCTTCATTTACATAAAATACTTCAGTCCTAAAAAATAACAGTACCTGTTTAAGGTAAAGAAGAGAGAAACTAAGCTTTAAGTAATGTATGATATATTGCACAAAGGCAGTAAATTTTGGGCAAGAAATGTAGGTAGTCAAATCATGGTGCATAGAAAAAAACCCGATTCTGCAGCTAAGCTCGTTTGACCTGGGGAAGGTTCCTTTTAAATTCAGACCTAGTAACTGTGTGTTGGCATACAAGCCAACTCCAGCCAGGTGGTGATAGAATTTGATGTGCAGCCTTAGCAGTTCTTATTTACTCACTTAAAGCTGCTCATAGAAACACACAATTATATAGTTTAACTTTTCATGGTTGCGAAGGAAAGCTTGGTGATATAATCTTAGGCCTAAAGATAAATGAAAAAGAAATATTACCTGTGCTATTTTAAACCCAGTCTCATGATAAAAATATTTGCAGTTTTGGAAAGCTTTGGGGAAGCCTACTTGCCACTTTTGACTGTTGCATCTTAGAAAACTCTAACTACGCACTTTTGACTTTCATTGCTGTAAATCCTCTGCACGTCACCAATATAACGGTGGAATACTTTTTTACAGCTTAGTGCAGTATGTCTAATAAAAGAGAAAAAAATCTTAATATCACAGGAATTTATTTAAGAGTTTTTACAAGGAAGTTAAGTTTTTCACGAAAGGGTCCAGCTGTCTGGTCACTTGTGCTTAAGCCTAATTGATATGTTAACCAAGCAGCCAAGTAGCTTAGACATGTCCCAATTATAAAGTAGATGATGTCTCTTACTGGTAACTGTTTTCCTGTAAACCATGTTTGTAATAGACTCCAAACTTTAATTATCAAAATATAGCATGAATCAGATAATAATAAGGATGATTTTCAAAACTAATTGTCTACATTATGAGCCTATATGATACATGTAGGCCAACTTATTAAAAACTGTAAGAAAATATTAATCTATTTATCCAGGTAGCTATAAGCAACTCTCTGTTCAATTACACTACGTTGATATGGTAGTGTGACACCAAGAGTATTATTGGCTGCCTTCATCTGTTTTGAAGAAGGAGGTCATAAAGGTTATTAAAAAAATCCTACTGATCAATGCCAGCGCAATTTTTATGGTGTTCTCATAACAAAGTGCTCCCAACACCAGTTTCTGTAATACACAGAAAATCTGTCAATAAGTGCAAAACATTAGCAGAATTGAGTGCAGGCAGTTATAGGCAAACAAATTTGAAATTGCTATGTATTTGTGAGACAGATCATGGCAAAAGATCTATGCGTGTATTTCTTTTCCTACTTGCTCGTGTATCATTTCACTGGGAGTCAAAACAATATTGCAATTCATGCTGTATTAGCAGTTGCAGCTTAGTTCTTGGATCATATGTTTTCCTTTCCTTCACCCTGTTTTAAAATGAGCGAGTTTAAATTGTTTCAATAAACAATACAAAGAACTTTGTAAATTAAGCAAAACAAACAAAAAAAGTTTACCAAGACCAGGTAATCAAAACACCATTTTGATGTGAAATAACAGCTATGTATTTGGAAAGCTACTAGATCAGTTGTGTTTAAGCGTGTACTTAGAGTTTTTAGAAATGAAATTATTTATAATTAGTAATGATATTTAGTTAACTGCATTGAAGGCATGAAAATAAGGCAGCACATTATTTCACCCACCCCCCCACCCCCAAATTTTTAGCTATTCAGTCTTAATGCTCATATAATGTGCTAAACTCCAGTTACCTTCATTTTATTATCTTGTAGAAACATTGAATCGGAACATCCAGTCATAATAATTTTTCATTCAAATTGATCACAGCTTTGAAATTTGTGCTGTGAAAGTAATCACATCATAAGAAAGACAGTCAAAAAATTAGGTCATTTGAATAAAACAGAAATTATCATACAACTAGAACACATTCATATCTCTTCTTGCATACAGCCTTTCAGGCAAAGTTGCACATATAGCATTTTCGTAGTCACTTGAATGTCTTAAGTTTTAATGAATTATGAATGATATTATAGCTGCTATTGCCTTACACAGCACTTTGAAAAATGTTTCTAATTACAGTGACCTGTGACAGTCCTCATTAGTTTGTCACTCTGAGTACTCTCTTGAAATTAGTAATGTGACAGGGTTCACATAAATATTAGTAACTCATAATACAAAGTATTTGTTGTCATAATGACATAAAATAATCTTTTCTAAGTGAATAATTTATTTCTGATAAAAGCACAGGAAGATAGCTTTTCTGAAAATCAAATTTCAAAAATTATGACACTGCAAAGCAGGTCTAACCAGATTTTGCCTATAGCAGCCCCTAGGAGTGCATAGAAAAAGAGTGATGTTAAAAGAAACTACATCCCTCATTCTGTGCAATGCTTTCTCTTCAGAGCTGGCACAAAGGAGAGCTCCTCTGCACAGCCCCAGTTAAATCAAGGGTGAGATCCCAACAGCCCAGTCCCCCACTAAAATGAAATGACAAAGCCCAAGATAACAATGCAGAGCAATTTATGTCTATCCAAGATATGGTAAGAAGAGTAGCTTTACTGCCAGAGAGGTTTCAAAGCTTTACTTTTGCTAACTAATTTTGCAACATAAAGAATAAACATAATTATAACCCATTTTGTTGCACTGTCTCACTGCAAAGCATACTAGGTGGTGTGCATTATATTTCTGCAGGCTTGAGGGCACATGCTATTGATGTTCTGAAAAATAGGTGCTAACTTTTGACAGGTTCTCATCAAAACATTTACAGGTTTTTTTGCAACAAGTTGTGTTAAGGCTCTCAAACCTCATATACACATATAATATGAATGCCCATATACTTAAAAAAAAATATTAAAGGTAGCCAGCTAAAAAGAAAAAAGAAACCCCCCAAAATGCAGAAGAAAACCCAACAACCCAAGCCCTCCTCCCAAATCCTCAACTGTATTTATTTCTCTGTAAAGTGTAAAAAGGGGGGGCAAATCTAGAAAAATCTTAAATTTGCAGAAATCTTTCTTTCAGAGATTTATCTGAGAATACATTCTAAGGTAAAAGATCCTCCACAGCAGAAGGAAGATTCATAATGAATTTTTCCAGTTATTTGTTCTTTCATTCATTGGATACCTGGGATGAATGGAACCTATTCAGCTCGCTCTTCTTAGTAAACCATCACTAAAGGCAGTGCTTCTATTTAGGAATGTAGATGCTTACTTTGGGGTCTTTTTAATGTATGTACAATGAACTGCTCTGATTTGCTGAGCATTCTGCTTCAGGATTGAGCTCAAACAAATTTTGATTTTTACCAGTGAATTTTAAAGGAAGTTTGAAGGCTAATAAGTAATATTTTTCTGCATTCTGATAAAACAGAGGCTCTGTACTTATATTTCTGCTTAGTAAGGGGTCTTTAATACTACTGCAGATTTTGAGCACCACATTTTATACTGAGCATTTGGAATTAATCCAGGGAGAAGAATAAGAACTGTGATTGGAAACATGACTTCTGAGGAAAGATTTGGAGAACTAGGTCTTGAGGAGGAGGAAAACACGGTAACGGTCACTGATAACCTGAGAGTTTATTATAGCAGTTATTGTAACATTATTTTTAATAATATTAGTTATAATGTGAGTATTTATCACACTCGCATGACAATGAACTTTTCAAGCAATGAGAAAAGCCACTAAGACCCCACATATTTACAGCCCTTTTTTGAAGGTTGTGAAATGCAAGTGAAGTGGTATATGAAGTGTTAATACCAACCTGGAAAAAAATTAGCCAAACTGCTGTTACAAAGGATAAGAGCTGAGTGAAATGCCCAGGAAAGAGGAGAAGAGAGAAAAGGGAGATTCACTCTTCCATGTCCTTTGACCAGCTCCTGTTGCCCTGAAGGCCTCTGCTGCCCAGCTCCTTAGCAGTAGAGTGTCTCCTCCAGGGCCAGGCTGGGTAGGGGTAACCTACAGACACGACATTGCGTATTATTTGATTTTCTTTTCTTACCTGATGGTTCTTTTGATTTACTTTCTAGACTGTTTTCAAATGCTTTTAAACTAGTAGAAACCCTTTCATTATCTCCTTGCTCCGAATTGTGAGACAGAAAAATGAACTAATATGAACTCCATAGGAGATTTATAAATCTAGTATGAAATTAACCGCTTAAGTTATGTGGCACAGCATTAAAAATAGCATGAAACTAATGGTCTCTGGAAGAAAAGCCAATCCAATTCCCTTGTTTATGTGGTAGTCCTAAGCAAATGTCATTTTCTCTCTACAACTAACCTTTTCATTTAAAGAGTAATGATACTACCGCGGTAAGCCACTTCATGATCTAAGCAGTAACCCGTAGCTTGTAATTGCATACTATTCACTGCAGTCTGTATCCTGACCGGTTAGAAGCTAGCATGCCATCCCTGAAGTCAGTGGATTTATACTCATGCATGCTACTTCAAGGTTCTGTCTATCAAAAATCAAAGGAGGCTGATCAGAGCTGGTAGGCATCACATTCATTCAGTGCAGTCATACTCGATTACTGAATTTTACAATAATAAAAGGCTATGAATGAGGCATCTGTAAATCTTCAGTAAGAGATCAAGGTACTCTATGGTAGAATAACATCAATACTTATTAATTTTTGTTTTTTTTAAAAAAATAATGCCCTTTTCTAGATCAAATTATCATTCACATTTCATTTTAAATTTGCTTTATTATTTATAATTATTTTAGCTTAAAAGAATCATCTGAAGATAGTCCAAAACAAAATTATAGTGTTGTAAATTTTTTGTATTATTAATGCATAATTGAGCTGTATCCAGATGTATCGTGCCATTCCTCCTGCCTTCTCATCATCACCTGCTCTGTTTAGACGGAAAATAATCTGAGGATTAAGTGTCCTAATGCTCCAAGTATTCCCCATTGCATGCTTGCTGAGTTATTGAATAAGTTGACTCTAAAGGGAGGGGGAGGTCTTCAATTAAGACAACACTATGGATAGCTATCATGAAAGGTAAAGTTAAACTTTAATACTGAATGGCTACAGCTTAAAATAATATTGAAGTCTTCATACTGAAACATTAAGACATTCATTATTTTCACTCAAATATAAAAATAAAAGTATTAGCATATTATTTAAGTTGCTTTGGTTTATTGAAAGAATCAGAACAATGACCTTAGAACAGCTTGAGCTACCTCTTCTATTTAAGGAGCCTTGACTGCTATTTTTTGAAGCTGATTAGGTCTTTTCTTCAGAACATCATTTCCTGGTTGCAACAGTAATTACTGGCATTCTGAAAATTCTCCTACTATATTTATTGTTATTTTTCATTTTAGCAGCTCTTCTGTTAATTAAGTGGTACCTGTACTGCCAAATAAAATGGGCTAGGAACCAGTCACTGGCTTTAAGACCAAGTAGCGTGGACATACCTACATCCAGCTGGCCTACGTGTAGCTTCTTTTACTGAACATTTCTCTTTGCTCTGATTAGAATATGCTGAAACAGAGGTGAGGGCGGTGCTAGTACTTTAGCAGTGCCACTACTAAGGGGCCCAGAACCTGGACTATTTTACTGGCCTTCTTTTATTTTGTGGTGCCCATGTGTACTTTGTTACCCTTTACCTCCTGGATTAGCTCATATTTCTCCCAGTAATCACTTGAAAACTTCTCAGCTGTGTCCACTTTTCCTTTCCACCAAATACAAACTCCTTTTCTTTAAAAGAGCTCTGATCAGAGCAGAACTGTTTCTTAGAAAGGTGTATCATTTTGCTAGGGTCAGAAAATAGTGGAAAGGATTTTTTCACAGTCAGTTTGGGAGTCCACAGTTTTTTTCATTTTTCTTGGACTACCTTCTCATCATTAAACAGGTTAATAAAATTCAGAAATGGAGAGATAAGAATTTGTCCTGTCAGTGGGTAGTATTTACTGAATAGTTTAGAATAATAGTACGTTTATCTATTTTCCATTTAAAATTCTTACTACAAGAATATTTAATATCTACAGACCTTAGAAGGGCCTTGGGGTTATTACATTTTTCCAAAACAGAAGGCTAATAGTATTTTTCCATCCATCAATACTGCCAAAATACACAAATTAAAAATCTTCCTGCTTGTCTCCCATGACAGCACCAGCTCAAGATGATAAGAATCGGACTGTAGAAATAAGCCCTACTGTCAGCAGTATTTGATTTTTTTGTCACTCTATACTGTCACTTGTCCCATATCAAAATACCAGGGATATGAAGTGTATACTAATTATGTGGAAAATGCATAATGCTGTGTTGCTTTTACGTAACAGACCTTTACATCAAACTGTGTAAAAATTCTGCTGCAGTTGGATTTGGCAGTACGGTGCATCTGTTGCACAAAAGAGCCATGGGCTTCTGTCTGTTTGCTCCACACTGCATGAATGGGGAAATCCTTGCAATGTGGGAACATGCTGAGAGATCTCACCCTGAACATATTTCCACTATATATATCATGTGCAACTTGATTTGTGTTTGAGTTCAGCCATCTAGAGAATAACATCCTTTTATTTTTCAGTCTTCCACTTCAAGAAATGAAATGACAGAGACATCACAAATGTACACGATTCTTAGCTTCTTCATGTTCCTTCCTCTCAAATCCCCAAAGCCTTTTTTCTTGCTTTCAGAAAAAGAAGGACAATAGCTCTATTTTACTTAACTCCCTCATGTACCTAAAGTGGCCAAGCATAATTCACCTAAAAAATTATGAATGGGCTGTTCATGTTAGAAAAGAAACCTACAATTACATAAGGGGTGTCTTGCTTAAGTTTCTGCTGAGGTCAGCTTTTAGACCACAACTTTGTGGTCACAGGTGAAAATAGTACTCTGTTCTGAAAAATGTTTTACTTGGGCAGTAATGATGATTGCTTTTTATAGGTCCAACCTGAGGACAGGTTGGCATCTGTAACTCTGGGAACAGAAATCAGTTTTGCAGATCGTTCTTACAATTAATCAATTATAATCTTCCTTTTATTGTCCTGCTTTTCTTGCACTTCAGATGAAGTGTGCAGAAATCACCCTTGGCAAACTTAAGCCACTGTCATACGCTACATAGATCTGAAGCTAAAGCAAACCACCTTTTGCTTGGAGCCTTTTAGAAATAAAATAGGAAGTAAAATAGAAATAAAATGCTCTTCTGAGAGGAGCATCTCTCATCTAGAAACGTAAATAAGAATCGGATCCCT
Source organism: Egretta garzetta (assembly GCF_000687185.1). Lineage (NCBI taxonomy): Eukaryota > Metazoa > Chordata > Aves > Pelecaniformes > Ardeidae > Egretta > Egretta garzetta. The sequence goes on from NW_009259970.1 coordinate 827,465, forward strand.
GATATGCAGTCTGTGTCATGGATTTTCCACTAAACAGATGGTGAATAAGCTTTTCCTAGCAGGAGAAACTTTCATTGAGCCTCATAGAAGAAATAAAATATTTCTTAATAAAATAAAAAGATTTAACATAATAAAAAGACAGAAGCATTCTTTCTGTTTAATAATGAAAAATAATTATTATTTTCAAAAAATATTTGAAGAAACCTCTTAGTTGAATCTGTATGTGTTCTGCTGCACAGTGTTACTAGTGTGGTTTCTGCTTCTCTTTGCTTTATGGCAGGATGTCTGTTACCATATATTGGTTATTCCTGTTTCTTCAGTAATAAATTACATTTCTATTAATTCTACATGCTTATCAGTAGGTGTATGTGTGTGCAAGGTGGAATTAATTTTTTTCCCCTACTGGGTCTTTTAGTACCATCAGTCTCTCTACCATATAAACCACTGTATTTGCAAATGTGTTTGCTGAGAGGGGAACACGGGAGGTGTAGGCTCACCATGTGTTAGGAAAAGACAAAGATACTTTCAGAAATGGTAGAACAAGATCAAGGTACTAATGGTCTCCAGCCGTTTGGTTTTGTTTCCCTGATCAAAATTGCTGATCCTACAGCTGAATTTGCAGGAAAAAAAAAAAAAAAAAAAGTGTGGACTCTCCATCTACTTCAATGAAAAGTGAGCAGCCTAATCCACCAACAAATATTATTTAAGGCTTTCCATCTCCACGTGTGAAGAAGTTCGTAAGGGAATAGGAAATGTCTCTTGTTGCTCTTCTAACAGGAAAAATTAAATATCACTAAAAGAAAAGCAAGTATTTTATTTTAAGAGAGCTTGTTCTGTTTCTTTTTATGCCCAGTTTTATGGGGTAACATTTCAGAGGGATTGAGTGCAGAACTAATTTTAAGCAACCAAATTATGAATTTCCAGGCTGCTGACATATAATTGCAGTTTGCTTTTTGAACATTGTATGATCAAGGATTAACATGTGTGACTGGAAATATATTTTCATTCTCTGAAGTGTAATCAATAATCCTTAATTTTTTCTTGAAATCAGAAAACCTGTATGAATTCCAAACACTGTGTGGAAGTGCTGGTCAGCATTTGCATTCTGTGAATTTGATAAATAAACATAAATCACTAAGAATGCGTAAAATCAATTAACTAAACAAACCGTGCATAGCACTCCAAAGATGTAATTCTAAGTGCTGCAAATGCAGTCATCTGCATCTTCAGTTATGTTTACCAAGATAAGGCAAGTTATTTATACGTTTTAACATGCAAGGTATTTGCCAAAGAGTAAATTTAAGTTTCTGTTGAAATTAATGAGAGAATTCTGGTTCATCATCACTCACATATTTTTTGATTAGTGAGAAGTCCAACATTTCCTGGTACTAACATGTACAGTAATGCATAGTTCAAACTTTCAAATGCAATTAGAGAAATTTAATTGGGGAAACAAGTATAACATTAATTGAATTTTCTGTATGTGTTATCTGGTTTCCATAAATAGAAATGGTAAAACTGTATCTTCAAAGAGCATTTTAAATTTTTGCATATATTCAATAGCAATATCTATTCAAACCCTGTACAAATGTAGGGAAGAAAAGTAAAATATAGGAGGGCTTACAAAGCAGTAAATACTTCATTGTGATTTTTTGGTTTGCTGAAGAGAACAGGCATGAGATGTTGATTTCAAAGCGTGATACCCTCTTGCTGTATCTAGTGGCATTCTGTGGACTTGATTCACTGTTGTCCTGCATCTTAAATGAAAATTTGTGGTGCAACTGCTTATAAATAGTACTTTACATCTGTTTAACTCTAATGCAGATGATTAAACAAGCAACTGGTTGCAGATACTCTGTCAGTTTGGAACTGAGGACATGAGGAGGTGATCATCTTTTGACTTAGGCGCTGAAGTTGCTAGTGATTGACAGATGCTCCTGATGACCTGAGAGGGAAAAAGTGTCCGTCTCATCTAGCTTCAAATCCTGGTGACGTTCTTCCATTTGACCCCGATGTTGTGAGCTGGTGAAGTAACTGCTGTGAGAAAGCAGCAGTTGTCCGTGTTTGTGTCTTCCATGCGTGCCTGCAACAGAAATTACCCAGCAGCTGGAGCAAGCCCCAGCCTAACCATGCTTCAGGGTAGTGGTGCAATCAGACCACAGCTGAAGTTGCCCAAGAATTTGTCACAGTACCACAGTGGTGACCAGCAGCCAAGGAGTGGTGTGCTCCTGGGCTGCCTCACAGCTCATCGGCTGCCAGAGGGGAACAAGAGGGAAGCTGCAGTTGTGTGCAGCATCTGGGAAACTGTTGTGGTTTAACCCTGGCTGGCAACTCAGCACCACCCAGCCGCTCGCTCACTCCCCCCGCAATGGGATGGGGGAGAGAATCAGAAGAGTAAAAGTGAGAAAACTCATGGGTTGAGATAAAGACAGTTTAATAGGTAAAGCAAAAGCCGCACATGCAAGCAAAGCAAAGCAAGGAATTCAATCACCACTTCCCATGGGCAGGCAGGCGTTCAGCCATCCCCAGGAAAGCAGGGCTCCATCATGCTTAATGGTGACTTGGAAAGACAAATGCCATCACTCTGAATGTCCCCCTCTTCCTTCTTCTTCCCCCAGCTTATACACTGAGCATGACATCATATGGTATGGAATAGCCCTTTGGTCAGTTTGGGTCAGCTGTCCTGGCTGTGTCCCCTCCCAGCTTCTTGTGCACCTGGCAGAGCTGAGAAGTCCTTGACCAGTGTAAGCACTACCCAGCAACAACAAAAACATCAGCGTGTTATCAACATTCTTCTAGTACTAAATCCAAAACACAGCACAATGCTAGCTTCTATGAAGAAAATTAACTCTGTCCCAGCTGAAACCAGGACAGACACTCTGCTGAGGAAGCCTGCCTAGCCTGCCCTCAGGAGGTCCGAGCCTCATGGCACTGCATAGAAACAAAGTAATAAGTGTTTAGGCTAGTTAAGCCTCCTTTTTGAAGATTCTTGTCTGTAGCTCGTGATAGTGTTACAAAAGGAATGATTTATCAAATTCTAGACAGTGTTCAGTTCAGTTCACTGAACCCCCTATGCATAGCAAAGCTATAATTTAGCTTAGCTCTTTCAGAGATAAAGGCGGGGACATAGAGAGATTCAAAGAAAGACCTTTTAGTGTTTCAAAAAGGAAATTAATGTCAACAAGACAAAGCCATTAAATGGCTATCTTTATACACCATAACCTTTTTATTCCCTTAAAAAAATTCCTAACTCCTCCTAAGGAAATAGTCATTGCAGTAGGACTTCTAGAATCATAGATTCATTTGGTTGGAAAAGACCTGTTGCAGTAGGACTTCTAGAATCAACCGTACCTGTCCACCACTAAAACATATCTCTAAGCACCTCATCTATTCGTTTTTTAAATAACTCCAGGGATGGGGAATCAACCACTTCCCTTGGTAGCCTGTTCCAGTGCCTGATAACCCTTTCAGTGAAGAATTTTTTTCCTAATACCTAATGTAAACCTCCCCTGGCGCAACTTGAGGCCATTTCCTCTTGTCCCATCACTTGTTGCTTGGGAGAAGACACCAACCCCCACCTCACTACAGCCTCCTTTCAGGCAGTTGTAGAGGGCAATAGGGTCTTGCCTCAGCCTCTTCTCCAGGCTAAACAACCCCAGTTCCCTCAGCCACTCCTCATCAGACTTGTGATCCAGACCCCTCACCAGCTTTGTTAATCTTTCATGTTTTTTCTCATTTGACAGTTTACTCTCTACCAGAGAACCAAACACAAGGAGTGACTATAAGGCATATCTTTAAATTTTAATTACTAAAAGTATGCAAGGGTGTAGTGACAGGGAGAACTCTACTCCTTAGATGATTCAGTGTATTTTGGTAACAGTTCCTTAGCAATGTCATTTTCAGCCAGTATTTTCAAACATTTTAGTACAATTATTTCTTATTTCTAAAGTGGTCTAATTATGTTTTAATCTGAACTTTGTGCAAGTTGAGATGTCAGAAATTAAATATACCTCTTAAATATTTTTTCAAAATCAAATTTCTAATAGTCTTATGTTGGTGAACCAGTATACAGATGATGTGAATCCTCTCTGAATGACTGTAAACCAGTCAGGATGACCATTTAATTAGGACGGGGACTAAGCATACTTCCAAACTAATAGAGTTTGGAATATTCAAACATTTAGGAGCAGCACAGAAATCCATGTGTTAAAGTAATCTTAATTTCCCTAGACATCAGGGTTTAAAATAATTTAGAGTTTACAAAAAAATTCAATATTGAGAATTACCTTAGAATCCTTCTTGCATGTGTTCAAACCAATATTGCTTTGGTTGAAATTTTTATTTATTTTTATAAGCACACTGAAAAAGACTTTGTTTCTGTAAATACTATGTCTTACAGGGAATGGAGATATGCCATACAAGTATAAAATAGAGAAGTCTTAATATGTCCAGTACAAGTAATGTACTTAACATAAAATGTCTCAATACAGGGCCGTAAGAATAAAGACTTCTTTTTTTTAAAGTCACAAGCCTGACTTACAGGAGTTTATAGATTTTAAGATTTAGAAAGGTACATCACCATCCTCTCACACTCCCCACTACTGATCTGGATAAAATTTGTTGATCATATATATGACAGTCCTCAGTTATGCACTTGCTTGGTTTGGGGGGTGTGTGTGTGTTTGGTTTTTTTGTGTTTTCTTTTTTTTTCCCCCGTATTATAATTAGTTAATATATCATGCCTACAACAGACTACTTTTGCAGGAGAATAGGGTAGGTAGAGGTATAAGAAAATACTCACTGATTTTTGTTAGGTTTGTTTTTTTTTTTTAAATAATGAATCTGCAGTAAATTAGGGCCTAGCATTGGCATTACGATCTCTTTGCTGTTTTAACGTGAATTTGGAAATCCAAATGAAGGAGCATTTTAATTAGTGCATTAGAAACAAAGGACATTTCAGTAAATGGTGAGGAATCAATGTTGGGGAAAGACTACAAGAAAAGTACATAATTTTTTTTCTTGGGGAAAGGAGTGTTAAGTGTGTACATCTACTTTTCTACTGCTTATGCTTTGTTCATACACCTCTCAGAAGGAAGTTAGCAAAGTGTGCCACATACTTTATCAAGTAATGTTTTAAAACAGGTTTCTAATACATGTAAGATATTTCACTGGGTTTTGGTGGGAGGAGGTGGTTTAAGAGAGGGGTTGTGACTTGTCTGGAAGGGGGTGTTTCGCATAATGACATTTCTCTTTAAAGTATTGTGGTTTTTTTATTTGATTCACTAGGCACTTTTCCTTAATAGGAAAAGGATTTCTAACATGATGAAAAGGATGTCTTGAACATTTCACACAGATATTTTCTGGGGGGAAGAGGAGGAGGAGGGGCTGCACAGTGAAAAATAAAATATGCTTTAAAAGAAAAATAAAACAGTCAACCGGTCAACACAGTGCAAGTGAAACAGCAAACAAATTATGTGCATATATGAAAGAATTGTGCTTTTTTTTTTTTTTTTTTATGAGTGCCTTTTTAAAGGATTGACTCATATGTTCTTATGGGCTGGTTTACCATTGCTTTGAATAATTTTAATCATATACATGGATAAACCCCACAACTTTTCTGCTTTGGTTTACGTGGACTCTCCAATACTTACACTTGTTGGAGGTTATTTTAAACGTTTTCTTGAACTGTTTGGTTTTTTCTGTATCAGACATCCTGCTGTTGTGTATCAGGCACCATTTCTCAATTTCAAATAACTAACTGCATGACAGAATGCCGTATAAAGTTCATCCAATTTGATCCAGCATTGTAGTTCTCTCCTCTGTTGCTATGTATCTGAAGCATAGTATGCTACTAGCATTAATCAGCCATAGTGTTAGATCATTTATTAATAAATAGTTACGTATCAGTGAATAATAACTTCAATCAGAAAGAGCTGAATCAATGAGACATTTTTTGTGTATTTATTTTAAAAAAAAACTAATTACATGTTTTGTAAATGACAACTTTCTTGAGCAAACTTGCTTACTTGTTTACCATATATAAGCGGTTTAGGTGACTATTTCAAAAGCACTGTAAATGCTGAGTGTATTACCCTTAATCTGTGGAATTAATCCTCATAATTCTGGAATTTCATTAAGGTCTTGATCTTGAAGAGACCTCCGTCAGACAGGCTACTTGTGTCCCTGAAATCTGGGCAAGCTATTTAACGTGTTTTCCCACCAAATATGGTTCATTTTGCTGATCCACACAGAGTTGAGCCAAGCCTATGGATCTGAAGTCTTTAGGCCCTTGGTGTACCAGTCTGAACTAGTCCTTAAGCTTGCTGTTATTATGCATGGGTCACAAGAGTAATAACGTGTTTTGTATCCTCTTTCTACAGTTATGTAGTTATGACCAAAAAGGTTTGTAATATTTTGAATCTTTTCCTTCTCACATTAAATTAGGAAAAAGTCAGTGTTGAAGCTCTTAATATACTAAAATTGCTCTTATGTAATCAATCATCCAGTTCAGGAAGAATCTTTGACGGGGAGGAATCCATCATAGGTGGGATGTAGGTGTGCTAAGAAGGTAACCATCAGTGTGACTAAGCACTTGTCACCCCCCAGCTCTTTCAACTTGCTGTATATGACAGGTCTGACAGGAATTTGTGCAGGCATCTTATATGAATGCTGGGAGCAATCAGTGTCCTCATAGTAAAGGAAGAACACAGCCTACTGGTTGCATCTTGCCCTCTGCTTAAGAGGTCTGAAACAATCACTCCCTAATTACTCAGTACTCCCGCTAATGCCAGATGTAATTCTTACTCTCTGTCTCATGTATTTATCACATGATTACAGTACGCAGCGAATGATCATAATTTGCTAGCACTAACGATATAGTTAAGCCAGATACCCTGTATGAATGTGCTGCATCTTACAAACAGTGAATATCCTTGTATCACTTTCTCTCCATTAATATTCTCTATTAAAAAACCATCTATCCTACTGTTTCAAATTGTAATTATTATGAAATAGTTGGCCTGAATAATACATGAACTTAATAGCTGTAAAGGGTAAAAGATGCAGGATACATAGTTACCGTTTTCCAGAAATGTGTTTAACTTAAGGTTTATATAGAAATGATGTTGTTTGCTTTGTTTTGATTCTGGCATCAAAAATTCATTTATTATTGAGCTTTGTTTGACATTCCTTTAGGTTCAAACTTCTTGGGATTCTGAATATAATCACAGCAGATATGTGTACATCTCTTATTGCTTGGCTGAGCACAGAAGACTTAGAAGCAATCCTAGAGGAAAAAAATCCACTCCCTTGATGCTTTCTTTAAAATCATTAATGCTTTCTGGCTGCAGCATGGAAGCGGGTCGTGCTAGCAGAGCGATGTAATTAACCTTCTTTATAAATTAAATGTGCAAATGTGTTATGTAGTGCACAGAATTTGGATAGAATTATTTCTACTTCAGTGTAGGTTAGTTGGGAAAAAATAATTTTCTAACAGCTGCTCTGTGGCTTGGGAATTTGAAACAGCTTTTACTTTCCTTAAACCAGATATCAAGTACCTCGGGCTAAGAATAGCTAAATGTGAACTGTAGTCATATATTATTATATACAGGATCAATATTTTAAAAGGCCATCTAAGCTCTTTGAGAAAAGAAGGATTTGCCATTTTTTCTGTAATCCACAAAAGAAGCATAGCTGGAAATACTTATTTTTCTCGTCACTTAGAGTTTAGCAGACAGGCTTCTGTGCAAGGCAAAGATGGCAAAAGAACCAATAAATTATTCATGTAGCCATCATTAATTGGAAAGGTTCTTTAGCAATTGTGGAAGAGAAAAAAAATCTTGCATAGTCCATAAAGGTAAAATATGGCATAAAAAATAAAATAAAATTAGTAACTTACATGAAAGATGAGAGTTTGCTAAGCATTTGTGCATAAATTTGTGAAAAGCATTCCCTTGTCTTCCTTTCCTTAAGGACAAGGGTGAGAACACACCATGTCTTTTAGAGAGAAAAGAGTTATTTCCTTTATTAAAGAAATGTGCTTGTTCCTTTGTCTTACCTATTTGAAGCACAGAAACGTGATGAAAATGCCACGGATTGACATTCAAGGAGCTTTACTAAAGGAATAGCACAGTGCTAGCTATAGATGCCGTTAGACTGCTTGTGTACCGGGGGAACTGCTGCATGTCCTGAAGGCATGTGAAAACTCTCAAAGCAAGGAACTCTGATCTGAAAGATGCCTACAGCTTCTGTAGGTGGTTTTACCTGAAGGGATACCTGGGACTCAAAAGATGGGGAGGAGTTTCTGGGAAAGAGAAGCTCATTTATAACATGCTAAAAATGACTCCAAAATAACTAGGTATGCTTGTTTTCACTTACGTTGTCCTGAGGGGAGGGCTGGCCAGGCTCCCATACAGGATCATTTGTAGTTCAGCCTGCATGTAAGCTGCATGAAAGCTTTCTTGTTTGCCAAGAAAAAAAAAGAAATAATTTGAGGGGTTTGTGGCAGAAGCAAAAGTACAGCTGGAAGTGTGGTAATATAAATAGTTGTAGGAGAGACTTAATCAGCAGCTGATAACCAAGTAGGAAATCAATGTAGCTGATGGTGTGAAAATGCGTATGGCAGCATTTTGGCTGACTTCTTTAGAGATCAAGAATCTGACATGAAAAATCATTTTTTTTTGCTTCTATTATAATGGGAAATAAACACCATTTTCTTGAGAAATCCTTCCAACAGCCTTGTTTAATTTGATATGTTAAATGACAACCTTTGTGGGCTTTTATAAAAGAAACAAGCAAAGTGCACACTTAAAGGGAAATCATATCATTACTTCCATCATTGAATGCAGAGGTAAAAATTTCCCCTAAAAGGATCATGCAGTAATTTTTGACTTTGTGGGGCATGCTAAAAACAGAGGAGGGTTTGCAGGAGAGAAAGTACTAAGCGCTGGATACCATACCATTTTAAGATCAGTTTGTATTCTTTCTTCTCCTGTTACTAAAAACATTTAAAAATTTCCTTTTTTTTTTTTCCCACTTTTCTTTCTTTTCCTACCTGTAGATTTGTTCTGCTGTGTGTGTGTTGCTTTTTAGAAGTGATTTTTCTTATCTATATTCATATGCATTTTACAGACTAATTCCCTGTATAGTAGGACATGGAATTTATTGTTTCTTGAGTTTATGACTAACATCAGAAAACATGTACAGCTTGCCAAAACAGAGAATGAATCCAAAGTTACGTTATTAGTTGAAAGTTGATTGATACTGACAGCAAGTTTAAGACTAAATACTCAGGCTTGTTGTTTTTATACAACAGTCTTAGCTTTTTGTTAAAGATTAAATTAACTGAAAACTAATTCCAGAGAAGTCCAATTAGCTCACTCCATTTTTTAGATAAATCCTAATAGTACAATAATCTGTATTGCTATATTATTTCTTATGGAATTGCCTTAGTAGTTTCTGAAATGAAGAAATAAGGAAAAAAGTGGGAAAGCCCAGCCCTCTTATCCTTATGAATCAGCAAATAAATATTTTGGAATTAATAATTTTGTAAGAATCCAACATAAAATACTACTCTCAAAATGTTAAAGTTGTCCTATTTTATGTTCCAAACACCTAATTCATGACTGATGTGGAGGCACAACCTTGTCCTCTATGTAGTCATTCAAATGGGGCAAGGGATTGGTATGTACATGCCTGAATTTTTCTTCTGCATATGTAAGGCAAATAAGATGTAATGAAGTGTTTTCAATGGAAAATATTCTCCTCCCCATCTGCTTAGGCAAGTTCTTTTCCCTGGAACTTCAGTTTCTAGGTTTAACACTTTAGTTGGGATGTGTTAACTGGGGATTAAAATATATGAATCTTCCTCTTGACTAGTTTTTATAGGAAGCCTGGACAACACAGATGGTATGTGAGCAGCCATTCAGGAGAATTAAAAGGGTTGAGTATGATGGTGTGCGTTGGCTACAGAAACTGGCTTACTTAAAAATTGGCTTACTACCACAATAATGATTTTTTCATTATATGGTGAATAGCATGGCAAAATAAAGAATTGTATTTTGGTCGCTATATATGTGTGCGCAAGCAAGATGTTATCATTGTTGAATGTTGCAGGCAAAAGCTAGATCAAGAAAAATCAAGGCACTGCATGTTTATTGCTTTTATCCTTGCAGGGAATCAAGTCATACCTAATAAAGTATATTTGGCTTCTTAGAGGGGCTATTTAGCATAGGCAGAACACCTGTGCCTGGTTGCATCTGCTCCCTCTGACACGTATACTTGTATTCATATATGTGCATTTATGCCACTTTGGTACTGTTGAGCTAGCTACAGTATCTTGAACGACACTTCATCATGCCATCAGGGTAGGAAATACACCCAAACGAACCGTGATTAAGATGTGTCAATATTTGAATGACAAATATCATATGAATTGCAAATGGTTACCCATGAGGTATTAATCTACTGTCTTGGTGCGATTTCAGGGAGCTCTGAGCCTCTGTTTATGCTGTCTTTTGGATCAGCTAGTCTATATCAAATCAAAAGGTCCGTATCAACTGTGATCCCATGATACATTTTGTAAATAGGATCGCTAACCCCGATATGCTGCCCAAATAACAAGTTCTAATAACAGCCAGTCAAGCCAAATTCCCCATGTATTCCAGTGTCAGGTATCACATTCTTCACTTCCTCATGTGCTGTTTTCCTCTTAAACCTCTTGAAAATGAAAGCATTTGGGACTCTAAGAAATCAAACCTTATTCCCAAGCATAGTTTTTCTTTCTTTTCCCTGTTCTTCTAAAGTGGTGTTGCAAAAGCTAACTTGAAGCTCACTGCAGACTGATTTGCTATATGCCTAGACTGACTAAGATTTCAAAGTCATTAAGATACTTAGCCCTCTTATCCATCACAATTAGAGTTAGGCACCCAGATATCTTCATGTCTAGACATATTGATGGGAGATATAGTTGCTATTCTCTCATGGAAGATTATAATTAATAATTAGGATTAAGGCATTGGCATGCATATTAGAAATCACTGCAGTCAAAGAACTCCTTTATCGTCGAAATTTGGATTAGATGCAGAGACAACTCATCACTAGCTGTGTTTGCTTCTATAAACTATTTCCTTTTCTTAAACTGAGGCATGTAGGGGACAGCAGCTAATAACAAATGTCACTCTTGCAGCGGTGCAGCAGAGATCCATTCCAGTTCTGACTGTAAAGGTGGAAAAGCAGCTGAAAACAATAGCTCAGTCAGGCAAAATGGAAAATTAGCAGGTCTAGTTCTGAGTTTTGAGCAAATCTGGATGTTGTGATACCAATTCTGCTTTTATGCATTAGTATGTGTATTAACATAAGGATGTCTCTCTCCTTCCCAGAATCTCAGATGCATTATGTCCTTTCTACATTCCTCTCTGTATGGCTTTACATCATAGATTTGAGTAAACCCACACAGTTTAAGGGGCAAGATCTAGATCAGTTCCTGCTCACTTGGAAAGCAGACAGTCTGAGACCATTTAGAAATCCGTCACAGGGAAAATAGCCTTCTTTGAAAAGCAACAACTGAGACTTATCTTCCTGAGCTCCTCTGGAGGCAGAAAATCTGTGAGGGAGTTGACAAGAAGAAAGAATGGGGCAGTTCAGATGTTGCAGGGCTTCTACCACTCCCCAGACTCTTTAGAACAGCCCAGAGACTAGAGGCAAGGACAAGAGAAGGCTGAGAAAAATGGCCAGTGGTATAAGTAGATCAAGAGCCGCCTAGTAAAAACAGACATCAACATACTGTGAGAATGAGCGTTGCAAAACGTAGGGTAAGAAATGATCCTGTGCATGTGTGACATGGAGCAGGCCATGGAATGATTAAAATGGTAATCAGATCTTGTAAGCAGGAGTGAAGGACTCTGTAGAAAAGGAAATCAATTTACAGTGAGTTTGTAAAATTTTCAGTGTTCTCAATGTTTGTTAAAAGTATGTTTCAATTACAGCGTGTTTTATTGTCATTATCTTGTTGTAGGATTTTGCTGGAGTGCTCCACTCCTCTCTGAATTAAAAATATATTAAATTTTCAGTGTTTGGTGCCAGTGTATCATGTAACAGCCACTTTGAAAGGTATCATTGCTGTATATACAGTCTGAATCAACAAGCTGTATAGAGATTTTTGGGGTTTTTTTTTTAATAAAAAGCTTCCCGGTGTTGGCGGGAATTTCATAGCCTTTCCAGCAAGGTCTTCAGTACATCTAGCCAAGTGTTTCTGCACGTACTGTGGCTCATGCTCCAACTCATTCCTGTGTGGAGGACTTTCAGTAATCATGGTGCTTCATGACTTGCTTTTCCTTCATTTTTTGGGGGATGACAAATTCTTATTTTGTTTTTCCTGTGTTCTGTCTTGATAATAGTGTGACTCTAAATTAGCCTCTGGCCTGATGTAGAAGAATCTCTTTCTGAGTTCTTCAGTTTTTATTTAATGCATGCTGTATGAAGTACTGAACAATAATAGGGATAGTATAATAGTATGTTACTGGCTTTTCTTAAACCTTACACAATTACATCTTATATCTGTATTTTCTCTGTAAAATGCAGCTGAATTCCAGTAGAATATGTTATATCAAAGTTAATCAGCATTTTTGCTCTTTCAACATCTCCTTTTTATTATGCATTTTAATCACCAACATTCCTGTTCTTGGTTTGGTTACCACAAAAAGCAAAGCCACTTTTAAAATTCTGTCATGTCTGTAATGGAAACTGACATTCTTGACTAAATATCCATAAAATGTTTGTTGCATAGAATGTATTAAATTTATACAAAATATAGTGGCAGTCTGAAATGTCAACGAATGAACTACCTAAATGGGTTGTATTTTGTGAAGAAATCCAGGCCATTCAGTGATTCAGCTGTTAACAGCTCTAACAGTAAACAAGCAGTACCATGTTTCTTGTCCTTATAAAATTAGGAAATTCATTAGATTAAAAAGTGGCATTATATATGAAACTCTTAAACATTTACTAAAACACTGCCTTTATGGTTATTGCACATCTGTGTTAAAAAAAGAAAACAAGCACCGATGTTATCATGACAGAATAGGTAATTGGGAAGCAGCGCCCTGTTTTTAACTCTAAGCTTATTCACAGTTACCAAGTTTAGCAATCTATAAAAGGTTTAAATTATAGGGATACCCTTAACACTTTTGCTATACTTGGTCATGTTCTCCTACAAAAAGTTATGTTATGTTCCACTTACATATCACCCCACAAATTTAAATGAAAGCCATCTATAACAAAAGATCTTCAAGCATAATAGAGAGAAAATAAAACGTAATGGAAGTGTATAGTACAAACACAAATAATGAAAAAATGATCAGATTTGTTTATATTTGGGCACCTTGAATTGTTAAAATAATCTGTGTTTAATATATATAACTTTTTAAAATATCGCAGTGCACATTTAGGGAGAAAACCTCTTGGTATCATTAGCTGTTCATGAAAGAAAAAATATTCTCTTAGGTGCATAATTCATATCTATGAGTAAGTTGAAAGCGGAGGGAGGGGGGCATATTTATTAGGATAACAATGAAAGTCCTGATTTTCTTTGGTGCTTTGAAGAACTGGAAAGCAATATGGTAATAGGGAGTACAAAGTTTTTACTTCATGCTTGTTTGCAGCTATAACTCTTTTGTGAGATATGATGAGGTAGAATAAAAAGAAAAACAACTGCTGATACTTTAATAACCTGTCTTGTAGGACAGCTGGAATTTCAGAGCTTTAGGTCTGCATATTATGCAAAGTGTGAAATTTATGAAGAATCTGCCTTTCTGCCCTATTTTTTTATTTTTGTATTTTTGTCTTATATTATCTTCCTGTACCTTTCCAATCAGGCACAGTCTACGTGAAAGATTGGAAATTATCCTCCCTTCCTTAAATAGAATATTATGTAGTGTGCTGTTGTGCTAGTCGTCAAGTCCTTTGCTTAGAGTGTCATCTACAGAGGTTTGTGTAGCTTTTGAAGTTCTCTTAGATGTGGAAATGCTTCACATATCCTGCATAGTTAAGGTAAAAGCACTGGATTTCCACTCCCATCTCAGCATTTATCTTCGTTTCATACTTGCAGACTAAATATCTCCACAATCTACCAGGCAAGCTCTAGCTGCAGGTATGTCAGTCAAAACCAAGAAAATAAAAACTGTAATAGAAAAGGTTTGTTTAACTGTACTGCTGTTCCTTTGATACTCTTCAAGACCTTTAATATGTGGCCAAATTAGCATCAACAGAACCGGCTCTTGAGCGCATTCTGCATTTTCTCCGTGAATGTGATATGAATGTTATTTGACATGTGAACTCAAAATAGTGAAACAATTCTATATTCTTATATTTCTATAAGAAGTAAAATCAGTCTAACAAAAAATTAAAGGGCAGGGTAGTCATTGCAAACAGGTTATTTGGGGTTGTCCTTTGAAACAAGAATTGGGAAAGCAGATTGGCACAGAGCAAAATTATATTAGTCCCAACGTCATTTTTGCGGTAAGCTTTTCATTGTAAAAAGATGCCTTGTTTGATAGCACAAGTAAAGACACAGCTACAGTTTACTTCTGTAAAGCCCATCAGTACAAATAGCCACAAGGACCAGTGCTCTGGAGAGCCAAATGGGGAAAAAAAAAAAAAAAAAAAAAAAAAAAAGTGGAACAGAAAAGAAAACGTGATTGCTCACCTGGGATTGCCAGGTAAGATTGACCTGACACATCATTTTACAGCACAACCCCCAACAACCAATCTCTACAGTTTCCCCTTCAGTTCAACATTGCTCTCAGAGCACAAAGTTGCAGGCAAGATCCAATGTTATCATTTCCAACATCTGCTATGGTAAACCCAGTTCGATAAATCTTAAGGATTCATTCTGGGTTTGGTGTAAAGCACACATCCAGGGAATTCAGAGTGCACTAGTGAGTCCATAGAAAGTTGAAGCAAATTTTACAGGAAAAAAGAAAGGTTCTAAAAAATGTGAAACAAAAAAGAATCAAAACTTTTAATTTCAGCTGCTTTTTGTGTTGTATATATTATCTCATTTTGTGTTGTATTTTTGTATCTCATTTTGTATCTGCATAGCGAGGTTATTATTATACTGCAATATATTAGTGAACAAGATCACACTAAAGATGCAAAAATGAAAGGTACAAAGATCCCATGTACATTCCATCCACAAGGGAAGAACAGTGTAGGACCAGCATAACTGAAGTGATTGGAAAGCTCCAGTAAAGGTTTGCTTCTGACAAATATGAACACAAAAATATGAAGAAAGGGAAAATTAAAGAGAGAATTGTAGTCAGATGTATGAAAAAGTACAAAAGAAGTTGAGATAAAAGCCTGGCTTGGGTACTTGGATGTCAACAGAGTTCCCCACTTGATTTCTTTCTCCACTATTATATCTGCTGTTTGAGTTTCTGCATATCCTTGGGCTTTCAGAGATTCAATTTATTCAATAAAATAAATAATATTTTACATTTCTAAGTAGGAAAATTACAAGGATGTAGGCATATATGTACAGCAGTGAGGAGATTAAAGGGACAAAGCAGTAGAAGTTTCAGGAGCTTTATAACAAAACTTGACATGTGCTAGTTGCAGTCCTGGTGTTATCTCGACTTTTCAAACTCAAGTAGGGATAGCAACTGTAAGAAAATTTGAGAACAAGCTCATTCTTACGCACAGGTGACATTGTTTTCCTGTAGAAAACTTACTAAAGAAGATAATGTAAAAATTAATACAAGATGATGTTGAAGATATAATCTTTAATAGAATAATAAGAGATTAAATGTTTTGCTGAGAATCTGAAAATGCTGTCAGGACAATTTCTATCCTTATGCTGCACACACAAAAAACAGTTGGCAGAATGTAATAGGGTTTTTCTTCATTTTGTAAACAGCACATTAGGTCTTGTGTCATTTAAGAAAAAGTATATTGTAAGGTAATGCTGTAGATATTGCATGGTGTTATTCTGATCCAGTGTGACAATGTAGATGCTATGAAAAGGAACAAGAAAAATTGCCTTTTTAAGCACTATTAATCTTCTTGCTTTTGAAATTTTTAATATTTAAAGCAATATAAAGCCATTTTCTCATCCCTTAATCAACTTTCTAGCTTTGAATATTTGTTTTTGTTTTTTCCAGGTATACATGTCTATTATTTTATTATTATTTTAGATTGTCCACTGATTCTGCAGCTACTTGGGCAATAATAGAAAAGAGCATTTTTTCAAAAAAAACCAAAACCAAAACACCTTCATCTGGGTCTCCTTAGGTAGTATTTACCTTCTGCTCTCAGGAACATCCATTGAGATGGATTATGAAAAATGCCTTGCTAGAGTAGTAAGACTTTTTATAATGAAGGTAATTTTATTCATAACAAGAAGAGAAAGATTCTTTTTAATACATCTTTTTTTTTGATACAGCTAACTTTTTGTGGTCAAAGATCAGGTTTAAAATATCTATCGGATTTAACCTCTCTGAGGTTAAAAATCTCCATCAGTCTCTTTATCTATGTAAATAATTCTCCTTGCCAACAGAATCAAGTTTATTTGTACCAAATCAGAGATATTCATCAGCTATAAACAGTGTTATTCCATTGTCAGTTTATGAATGTTGAGACTGTGGCATTAAGTTTTGCTTCTATTCATCACCACATGAGTGCCTGAATGTCTGTGTGCATGTGCACCCACATTGCATATCTCTTTTCTTTTCTCACAAGGAATTAGATAACATATTGGTTTGAAGTTGTACTTGTGTTTTATAATCAGTCAAGAGACAGTAGTCCACTAGTCTGTGTTAAATCATTAACGTTATATCATTACATCAATAATAGTTGTTCTATTTTTAAGAGCAGATATTTGAGTAGACTTGAACATTTTTTCATTTTAATTTCCTTTTTTTCCTTCAGATAATGAAATATTTTGCACACAGTGTTCTAATTTAATAAAAAAGTCTAGCTATAGAATAATTTTATACATCTGTCTATTCAGAGTTTACCAAGACTTTCATAATAAATTCAAGGTAATGTATAAATCACTTTCACAAGGATGTATGTACATCATTTTACTCTTAGACCTGAAAATATTATATGTGCCCTCTACTAGCTCTTTTGGGTTTTTTTCATGCCAAATTGTATTGCAGATTAACAGAAAACCTCTAATCAATGTTGTATGTAAGCAGCCATTCTTTTTTATTGTGTTATGTATATTATACAGCTGAATTTAAATAATAGTCAAGAATAGCATCAGGTGATAATGATGTCTTCTCCTCCTTAGTTATTACTTTACTTTCATAGACAAAGGAGAAATAGATGTTTGGATTTCTGGTATTGACTTGTTTAATTGGAAAATTGGAAAACTACCTTAGAGTTCACATTTTTTTCTATATATAAAATAGCTTTAAAATGTTTTCATAAAATGCCAAATGATCCTGAACCTCTTCTTGTTTCTATGACAACCTGACTGTGTTATAGTAGTGGGCTAGAGATCCTCTGAAGCTGCCAGTGACTTTGTTAAATATTTTGGTTTAAGCGGGGAGGATGACACAGATTTTTACTAGATGAGGTCTCGAACCATTGTTTGAGTCTTTGGTTTTAAATATGCTGCTTTGTAGCATTTTGGCTATTTCAGTATCAAACATCAAGGAAGAGAAAATACAACATTAATAAGGCTCAGCTCATGATATTTTATGCATAGAAAAAGTAGTGTTTTCAACTTACTTGTTTAAAAGATATAGCTACTTTTAATTAAATTTCATTTTGTGAGGAATAGGTACTGATTCTTCAAGGAGAACAATTACCTGCAGACAAATTTGGCAATAAAAGGTTTTTTACTTGTTTAATACGGCTTTACTCTGGAACATTTTTGTTTCCTTTGTTTGTGTTTTTTTTTCTTTTGTAATCTTCCTTTTATGAACACTCAGCATGAGTCGAAGAGGTTGATATTACTATGAGATAGTGAATCTGCAGTCTGTATGAAGACACAAATGAAAAAAAGAGATATTGGGAAGCCATACATCTGCCAGGCCTCTAATGATAGCATTGTTTTTATCAGAAGCATAGTTTGAAGACTCAGGACAGGTGAATGATGGCACAGCACCATGTCAGCTAAACATTTGTTCTTTACGTTAAATGCTGCAAAATGGAAGAAAAAGTGAACTTGACAGATAGTTCCATTGGAATTTACTGTCACTTCCACTCATTTTGAATTGGGTTCCAACAGTAAATCATCCCTGTTACATTTTTCGCCCCACTCTCTCAGTGCAGAAGTGAACAGACTGAGAAGTGTTTGTGTTTCATTCCATCTATCAACACATTTTTGAGACATACTAGTAATACTAATAATATACTCCAACTTAAATGTGTACATGACACATGCAGAGAGAGAATCAGATCCACAGTAGGTGAAAAATGAGAAAACTTTATTGCATTTACACCTGAGTGTTCACAGCACATCAATCCTGCAAAGTAGCAAATTTTACCAAATTATAAGAACCTGAAAAGCCTAGCTCCTTTAGCCAGGAACAGAAGAGTATTGCTATTCTGCTTTTTTGTTTTGCTTCCCTCTCCCAAACTGAGCTTCATTTTTGCTAGATTGGCTTGGGTCAATGTATATTCATACTAGATCATTCATTTCAGTAAAATGGGGGGAAAAAAAAAGAGTTCAGAAAATAGTGCAGTTTTTGTTTCTGGTTTAGAAGGTACCCATAATACTTGTGCGTATCTCAGGTAATTAAAATGTACCAAAATTTGCTGTTGGGAGTATCACATGAAGGATTTAGGTTTATAATCTGGTATACAGGCTGATCTAATCATAAAAGGCTGTAAACAACCCATTTAAAAAATTTACTGCTATTATGTATAGTTTCATGACCCATATTAATTTCCTTGAATGCAGCTACTCAACATATTTTTTGTTATTCCACATTAACCAAAATATGCCTGCAGTTAAATTGGTGAAGTGCGCAAATAAATGTTCATATTAGTAAGGGAGTTAGTCATTGTTTTCAATCTCTCGATCCATTGAGAACAGGTAGTTTTATCTATGATAATGAGTTGCGGAGGGTACGAAATTCACTCTCTTAATTCACACCAAGTTATGGGAGCAGAGATAAGGAAATAACATTTTGTTAAGGAACTAAATGTAGACAGTGGCAGAAGTTAAATATTTTAGAGCTCTGGCCTAGTCCCAAACAGCATCTCCATGTTGCTAATGGCTAGCTAATTCAGTACTTTGCACTGCCAAAGGAGGACAATTGAAGGGAAAATTAAAATTCAGAACAAGCTCATCCACTTATGTAAAGATGATTTGGCTAAAGAATGGCCAAGTAGAAATGTGTAGAATTGTTTTCCTAGTTTATTAGAAATAAGAATAAAGGTGTCTGACAGGGATGAAATCCCCATACAGTGTGTAATATCAAGAAAATGGAATTAAATTGTTCAGACTAAAATCTAATAGTCCTTCAGATTAATCAGAAATTCATAGAATCAGAGGCCCAGATTTCTACAGAATACTTCCATTTTCATTCTCCAGCCCAGTCCTACCCTTTCTCTTTAACTACACAAACATATCAAGGAGCTCTTAACAGCTGAAGCAATAATATTGCTCCAGAGAGGGTGTTCATTGCTGACTGGCAGTAGCTTTCCAGGGTGTTAGAAATGCTCTTCTCAAAGAAGGATAGAGTAGCTTTGTTCCTTCAGGGTACAGCCTGAGCAAATTTGTGTATTGTTTTTACTTATTGTCAGTAGAACAAAGGTGTCAAAACAATGGACAGATCGGTACAAAATTCTCTGTTTTCTGGGAGTAATTTTGTCTCTGGAATTAATTGTAATCAGAGATTGCTTAAGCAGGAAATCTTCTCCCTTCCCAAAGTGCTGATCTTTTATTAAAGACATGCTGGCAGCTATCTCTTCTAGAAACGGGAACTCAGAGGTTAAGAAAAATAACTTGCATGGCATTAAATAGTGCCATCTTTTGAAACATTCCACAGCAATACAAATGGACATCATGATTGTTGATAATTCAGAGTAGCATCAGGGAAGAACATGTGGAAGTCTACAGTAAAAATGTCAACTAAAATGTTAATATTAAATGATGAAAACAAAGTTACTCAGTTGTTGATCCTGCAAAAGCTGTAAGCTTCATAATACAGTGAGCTATGCGTACATAAACATCTGCAGGATTTGGGCCTCCCAGGTGTAAATCAAGGCAGTCAGTATGGGGTATTTCCAGGTATAGGTATAATTCACCATATGGTGAACCCTATAATTGACGGGGTACAGCACAGCACTAATCCTTGTGAAAGAAATTTACTTGTCAAAATGAAAGTTCTCTGAGATAAAATACAAAATAATAGTAGTAAAAGATTTTCCATAGGATTTTCAAACATAACACACACGTTGCTACCTTTTCTCACTTAGATAAAGTCAAAGTTAGGAGGGGAAAAAAATCCCCAAACATAACATTCCTCTAATTTTTCTCAATGTTCCAAAGAGTTCAGATCAATTCAAGTCCTCTTTCTCATGGCAAATATCTCTTGCCAAATTGAATTTAGATTCATCACGTTAAACAAGATTAGGCATATAAAAGAAATTTTCATGTGGCTTCCAACGTACTAAGCAACCCATACAGTCAAGCTTACCACAGCTTAGAACACTTCATGATGATAAAACTAGGAAAAAGAGAAGACAAGAAGACAAGAAATAATCAAGGAACTAGTAATGCAAATGGACAGGCATGCATAAAATTGTTCAAGGATCAATTTGGATTTGTAGAACTGGGGATACATCTTTTGGAGAGTAACATTTTTGCTTCTTCTTTAATAATGCAGTTGCTCTGTAGTGAGCTGTCTCTCAGGACTTTTTTTTCTGGCTCTGCTAACATAAAAGATAATGCCAAATGTTTAAATCGCATGAACACTGCACAGGGAAAGCACTTTGTAGGATATCCAACATAGTAAGGGAAGGTGAATCATGGCTTACCAAAGTGAATGGCAGAGCTTCCAGTGGTTTCAGCTAAAGTACAATTGCACCTTTGACTTTTCTCCAACCTTCACCCAAAAAAAAAAACCCCAAACCCCCCCAATATAATATTTCTGTTTCTTAAGAGAACCAGCAGAAATCTTAGTTTGCTTCCTATGTTTTCTCACGAGGCAGAATGGAAAATTCAGTTATACTTGAAAAGTTTTTTTTTTTCCCCACGAAAGGAGAAAGAAGTGATAAATATTTTCCAGGAGTGGTGAGGAGCAATGAATGTCCAAGCCTCAAAAGACTAAATAAAATGTGGGGCTTTTTTGTCTTGTTTGTTGGTTTGGATTTTTTGTTGGTTTTGTTTTGTTTTGTTTTGTTTTTTTTAATTAGCTTTAAAAACAGCAGGATCAGAGAAGAGAAGCAAGATAGAACTTCTTTATTCACAGATTACAAACACAGCTGCAAAAAAGTGACAGTTTTAAGTTGGCGTTTAAAGCATGAAACAGATAAGACTTAAATTCTGTGGTTATGCTGAAATTCATGGAAGGGACAGTCTTTAATTGTCTGAAATGATGAAATAGGGATTGCTGACACTGACAATAGATTATATTTTCCTCCAGATATAAACGTGGCTCATTTCTGCCCATTTGGCTTTTGTTCAATCTTTATTGCAGAATAACTCAGTCATTTTAAAAACACCGAAGCGCTTGTTGAATTAATTTAAAACATCTGAATGTTGTTTTGTTGGACCAGAGTTCAAAGCATTGCAAGCACCATCTTTGAGGGGGAGGCACTGTCGTCTTTTGAGCTTATGCAGCCGTGCTATTCCTGCTAAAATGACCAGCAATTCATTTCAAGGAAAACAGTGGTTTTGTGTGATATATATGTAAGTCATCTCAGGAGCGGAGCTCTTCATCAGGAGGAAGCTGCTATTTACTTTCAGTTACTATTTGTTATTTACCTGGTCTGGATTTGTAACAGGGCCCTAAAGACATGAGAATATGTAAAGAGAGGTTTTAGAGCTCTCAGCAGCGTAAGCAAAGTTATATAAGAATTCTAGTAACGGATATTATAAAAGGGTTATATTGTCAGAATTGTAACAGCTCTATTCACTGTCACTGTTCCTCACATCCAGAGTCCTTCCTTGGTGGAAGCTGCAGCAGCAGGGCCAGCTATGCATGAGGATGTGCAAATGAGATCAGCAGCTTGGACATCACCTTTCTTGAACAGCTGGTGTACATTGCCACTGCAAGAAGACATAAGCAAAGTGGGTAACAGGGCCATAGCTGTCTTTTATTGAGACAGTTTTCCTGCCTGATTTTTCTGTTCCAAAAGCTTGTTCCTGCCATAATGATCATGCATTGTTCCAAGAACTGTTAACACTATGCAGTGGCATAAATTGAGTAAAAGAGTAGTAGTTTTAGTATCGAAATACTTTTAATAATGCATTTTAAAGCCATCCTTTAAACTTTTATATTCTTAGGATCACATCACTTTTTATAAAGTATGTATGTATTTAGTGATTTATAAGATGACTTCATGATTTTGGGAGTTTAATTTATTATTTTTGTCACGTGGGAACATACAAGCATGGGTGAACCCAGCTATGCATGTTGTCATCAGCCAGGAAGCCCAGCTAAAGAATGTAATCACAGTACATGTTGGCATAAGCATCCTGAAGTGGAGCCTGGGCAGCATGGTTAACAGCAGTAGTAAAGGAGTTACAGATCAAGCCACAGGCTGGTGGCTTGGGACGCTTGGTTTTGCCTAGGTTGTATGTGATGTATCTAGTTGATTTTGTTACTACCAGTGCTAGCAAAATGAATGCCAGCAGGAGTGCGACTGCTTGCCCTATGTTTGTTGCATGCTTACAGCTTAAAATAAGGAAAATTTTTTATAGTCCTAGAAAGGCAAAACTCAAACATGCCATAAAGTAAAAGAAGAAAACTGAATCTTACAGAATGAAGATACATGGAAGCGATTTTGCAATTTAGTTGTAAGTAGTAATATGTGTCGTTACAGAGCAAAACCCATCTTTTTTTAATTTTTTTTTTCCACCTGTTCATTTGGCATTTACTCTGGTTTCACTTTCACTTACCACGCTGGCAATGTCTGGTCTCTGTGTTCCAAGGCTGCCTTTTCACTTTCATAAGTTTTCTTTTCATGGCTTTTGAACTTCTCTTAATGGGAGAAAAAAACCCCAACCAACCGACCAAAAACACTCTTAAAAGATCTTTTTGACAGGCTGATGTGATAAATACACAGTGATACAAAAATGTTTATAAAAATCTGCATATTATAAAATGAACATTCTTGAGCTTCTGTTCAAACCAAAGCAATTTTGCATTCTAATCATACTTTGAGAGTCAGAATAAAAAAGTATCAAATAAAGTATTTAGTAGAAGGCTTGGGAAATGATCTTGAGAATGCTTATAGGCATGCTTGGATTTAGGGAAGTGAATAATCCAATTGATTTCAAAGTGTCATGAAACTGTACCTCCAGAGCATGGTATAAGGTCTTTTGAAGTCAATGTAAAGGAAAAAAAGGCCAAGAAGGGGGAATCCAACTTTCAGAGAATTCACAGAATGAAGCCTTTTAACTTTTCCCATGTTTTTGTTAATGGATGAAAGTAAATTATAAAGTTGATGGATTTTCTTACAGGCAGCTACTAACAAACCCTATCTCCAGATCTGGCCCACAGTCAACAACATTGCCCCTGTTTCACTTAGATCTGGTAAGAGACTTGTTTCTTAATAGGCACATATCTAACAGTTAATAATTTTGTTTACCTGCAACTCCTATTTATACATATACCTATGTATACCATATTTTATTTTAAAATATACATGGCCTAAACATTTACACTCTTCTCTACATAGTAGGTGTATTTTACAAGCATCATTAACTATCTGCTCTTTGCTGATTCTGCAGAGAATTTTGTAATATTCACAGCTGTCAGGTTTTTAGGCTATCGGGTATTTTACAGCGTCTGATCACCATTTAACTTATACTTAAAAACAATTGTCAAAGCTTTGATTTTTGCTCTTCAGATAAACAGCAACTGTATTTTTAATTGACAGGAGCCATTACCTCCTGAATTGCAGGGAAAAGCACCTATGTTACATGGCATGCAACTAGATTGCAAAATGAATTTAAATGGTACCCCCTGTAAAGAAATCTTTGCTTTCACGCATTTGACATGATATAATCATATAAGATATCTGACATGAGGGCAAGTCTTAATTTTAAAATGTAAATCTACAAAGTTTAGTGTGAAACACTTCTGCTATTCTTTATTCCAAAGAAAGCTATCTTAGTAGAGCAAAGTAAAAGGAAACATGTGAATTACTCCCTTTTTTAATACCACACATAATTCATATTGGAGACAGATTGCTGAACAACATAATTGAATTGAAGAGCTCTGGAGGATTCATAGAGGAAATGCTTAAGAACTTACACAGTTACATTAGATATATAACATTTGCATAAGCCTGCACACTCAAGATCATGCACTGCTTGAAATTCAGAATACCTTTCTCCTAAGCTGGTTACTTCATAGCTGATAGTTCAGAAGTAAAAATATGTTTCGTCTTCAAGAGCTGACTTTTCAGATGTTCTAAAGTGGTTGGTTTACCAACATAATCTAGTACAATCCTTCCTATTATTCAGCCAAATAGGTTTACAGGAATAAGGACTAAGATGTAGGGGGAACTTTGAAACTGAAAGCTGTGAAGCTAAAAAACCCCTCATCTTGGATCCAAATACAACAGTTGGAGAAATTCTGATTCTTTGACATAAATTCCAGAATTCTTTTATTTCACTACGACTGGGAGATTTTCATGAACTCTGTGATTGAGTTCATAATTTTACAGACCATTTCAGTTCTTCCGTCTTTGTTATAGTATTTGTATTGCAAATAATACAAGTACTAAAAAAACCAAACTCCTGACACGTTAACTGGGACTAAAGGTTGTAATGAATATAGGTTAGGATTACAAGCACGTTTCCACATCAAAAAACCTTAAGGTACTGACATGTTGGATATGTTGGGTATGGAGCAATGACTTTATGAAACTAGTAATTTTGTAATAATTGGTTGTCTATTGATTTAAAACAGGGAAGAATGTAGTTTGCCCACCAAAATGGGATCCAGCTAGCCTGTTACCCTCTGTGAGAAACCCAAGGTGCATCGCTTTTTAAAACAGCTGGTTTGAAGAACAGTATCAAATCCTATAAAACAAATGGTTTAAGAGAAATTTTATATATATGAATGGTTTTATAAAATACCATTTCTTATGTTATGTTCCATATATATTAGCATTCTATAGACTTATGCAGCTTTTTATAAACAGCCTTAGCATGTTGAACAAAAATCTAAACACTCTGCTCAGCATTCTTTCTGTCACAATTAAGCCATTATGAGTTGAACTTCTACATTTACTGTTGCATTTTCAGTTCAAAGGTTATTATTTCTTTGGTAATTGAGTTTTACTGGTTTTGCATAATTTGCATTAATTACAGTAATTAATGGTAATATTACTCTGCTAAGCATATCTTCTCTGTCGTGTACCCAAAAGCTGAGCTAGTGACAATTCATTGCAAGTATTGGAGAGGACAGAGAATATAATATGAACAGCTTATAAAAACTGCTCTTAAGTTTGTCAGTGATAAATTTTAATGGGGACAAATAATTAGAGTTGCTTTGCAGCACAAAGAGCTTTACAATTCCATTTGCTTCTGCCTTCCACATTGAAAAATAATTGGATTTTTTCATAAAACATAATACTTTGGCTGCCCAAGATCTATATTGAATTCTGATAGATGGAGCTAGAACTGGGGAGTTATAATGTTTTCCATGTACTTTTTCTCCACAGTGTGTTCACAAAGGCTTAAGAAAGTAGCAGGTAATACAGATTTAAGCATGGTTTACCCAGTATCTTGAATTGGCATGAAGCAATAAAGGTGGCATGTCTACATTGACATGCCTTCATCCTTCTTTACGTGTACCAAGCCTACCATACCTAAGTATTTCTAAAGTAATAAACCATCTGACAGCACAGTCTTATCAAAATGCATTAAAATGTATGCAGACCAATGGAAGTTACTTCTTAAAATCCAGCAAACCTTTTTAACATACCCACACAGCAAAGTTGCCACTTCAGTATAGTCAGATTCATGCCTCAATGCATACTTATTTCTGCTTTTTGCAGTCTAAGGCATCTTTTAATCCCTCCCATTTGCAATTTCATGACATGAAAAGAGAGAGACTAATTGGAATATTTAGGTGTTGATGGTTTGTGCTAGGATCCTGAGAGGGCAGAGGAATGTTGAAAAAAAAAGAAAATTGAACATACGAAGATAATAAAAAACAGAATATACATGAAGAGGCTGAGGACATAGGGAAAG
>NW_009259970.1:853861-875658 GCF_000687185.1 Egretta garzetta
GTATCTGTGCAGCTGGCCTGAGCAACTAATAGTAACTAGAGTAAAGGAGACAGGTAATGAAGTAAATCAGAGGCTTGTAGACAGTCAAGATTTTAAGCAGGTAATGAAAGTTGAAGTCACCCTTACAAGTCCAGAGCCTTGTTTTCTTTTTTAAGTCAGTTAGTATTTTTTGACCATGTTTTGGGGGAGCAGAATATACTGTCCATGGATGCAGAGAGGGTATGAAATGTCATTAATTCAAAGAATGCTTTGTTAAGTCTTCTCCGTGGCTTATCTAAAATTTGCTAAGCTGCCACATGGTAGACTGTGCCAAGGGAATTTAGGTCTCCATTATATTTTTCTGTAATTCTGTTTTAAATTCATAATAGTATCTTGTTAACTGTGGTTCATTTTCTTCATGTTCCTATGGGTTCCTTCTGCTGCTTTAAGAATTTAAAACAAACACACTACCTTGGACAGATTTTATGTGATTGTTTTATTCCTTTCAGGAGAAAAACTATTGTGTGTAAAAATTCTGTGAAGCTGGATCTGGCAGCTAGAGCCAAGATGATGGGAGCAGGTGCTCTACAAGCTTTTCCATACAGCTCTGCCAACAGTGCTTGCTTCAGTCCAACCAAGCTCTTGTCATCTCATTACTGGCTCTCTTCTGGGCAGCCTGACAATTGGGCCAGCTTTCTTTTATGTTGATAAAGAGCAAATTGGACTAGATTGGCACTATTTAACTCATTTCACTTCTGAAACACATTCACCTGGGCTTTTAAAGGGTATTGTCATGTCCCTGAGGGCAGCAGTAGGCTTTAAATGCCCTGACCATCCTCACCTGCCCTCTCCCTTTCATGCACCCTGCCCTTTATCTAGGGTATCCACGTGAGCTTGGGTCTGGAGCTCTGGTCCTTCCCTGGTCTGTGTTGTAGCTGTGTCTGTCTCCTGCATGGATTGCAGACCTACATTGTGGCTGTGTCTCTAGCCCTGCATCTGGCTGGGCTCCCTAGACAGCCCTGGTCCATCCCCTCACTGTGGGACTGTCTGTCATGTTCAGGCTCTGTGGGACGGTGCCAGTGGGTGAGGGCACAGCCTGTGCTGCAGTAACCCTTGGCTCCTGCTTGTCCTCCTTCGTGCAGCTGCCCTGCTTCTGATGCTCCTTGAGAGGTATGTCTTCAGGGAGTCTCCAAAACTTTGCTGTAATATACAGAAAGTGCAGAAATCATTGTGATCTAGAACAGTGGAAGAAACTTTCTACAGATAGATAGAAGATTGCAGCATTTAATTGAAACTGTAATCCCTTAGGTAATTTTGAATACATAAGCTTAAGTGACCAACTCAAAACTATGAAAGAGCCCTCTGGCTCAGGGCAGAAATTCAACCCTCTTGTGTCCCATCTGCTCCATTTGTAAAGTGAATTATTATGAGAAAGCAGGCAATTAAAAGTTGTTAGTGTTGATTTTGTATAAGGTACTGAGAACTCCTGCAATTTCTGTCTAGTTCAAGTTATCTGTATTCATGTCTACTGAGAAAGGTAAGGCAAGAAGGAAAAGGATTTCTGTTATACGTGGTCATATGTTTCAGTGCCTTTAATGTAGAATAAACTCACCTAGTGTTTTCTCCACAAACCCTTGTGAAATATAAAAAAAGCAATTATTAGAAGAAAAATATCTTAAGTCTCTACTGTTAAGATAAGCTTGCATTTTTCTTTTGGCTGAAAAAGGACACAGGCTCTAACTGGTGTACAGCCCCACTTTCAGTCTTCTCTTTCTCCAGCATGCTTCCTTTAAACTTGGTATATTTCGTGCTTGGCTAATAATTATACCCTCAAGAAATGAGAAGTTTGGAATCTAAATGTGCAGCTTTTGCTCAATCTTACAAAAGTTCATGCACTCAAGAAGGGAATCAAAGATAAGGGCAATATTTCATAGCTAGTAATTTTTGGTATTCCTGCACGTGACTACTCAGTCTCACCTCTTGGTACAAATATGCTTAGTCCTTGCAACAAAAAGAAAACAATGAAATAAAACTAATCTCTGTGTTTACATGGCCTTCCTATATACCTTCTCTCAACATTTCCAGAGAGGCTGGTGCTTCATAAACTGAATTAACTTTCATTCTCTGTAAAGTTGTACACTGCTTGTTTAAGAAAACGCAGCTGAAAATCTCAACTGGTTGTTTATTTCACACCTGCTATCCCAGACCAAAGTCTGTGAATTAGCACAGAAAGAATGTTTCCAAACTCAAGGGTTCAGAAGTGGACTGTGCAGAGTCTCTAGCAGGTGTTCATCACAGGAGGTGCCTTAATGATATTTCTTAACCGGGTTCTTTTAAACCATTATATTTTGAAATCTCTTACCATTATTCATTTCATTTCTGACAGTACAGTTTATTGTAGTTTATATGAACCACTGCCAAAATAGATATAAATGCACTCAGTTCTTTTTGTCTTAATTTCCTCTTGAAGATTCCATTTTTAATCAAAACTGTCCTTCATAAACCTTACCTGTCTTCCATTACTTTCCCCAGAGCTACATCTGAGGTCCACTGAACTCAAAAGGAACTGCTTCACTGAATTGTAAAGGCTTTGAATCAGCTTTCAAGTGCTACTTTTAATGTGGAAAAACAAATAAACATCAATAATTCCCCCCCCACCACATTTTTTTAGACAGCCCTGCATTTGCTTTCAATGTGCATCCACCAAGACCATACAGTGCCTTGTTAAATTCAGTTGTACATTGAGTAATCAGAGACAATTATTTCTATAGGGTCAGAAAATAACCTTCAGTGGATCTCTGCTGTTCTATGTTGGACTGCTGAAAGTTAAATAGAGTAATTTTGGTATTTTAGTAGCATTGTACTGTAGCATGAACAAGAGCAAAACTGTTTTTCAGGAGGAGGTTTTTTGTTTTCTTTAAAAAAAAAAAAAAAAACCCAACACAAAAACCCCACACCAACCCTTGGAGTTGCTTATAGACCATCAGAAAAAAGCCTGTACTTGTAACAGCTTAAAAACCATTGCACTATAGTACAGTCCCTCTTGCAGCATAGCGGGTCTGCAGGTGTCTTTTGTGCCACAAATGGTTAACTTGGAGCAGCTGTCATGCTAGAACCATGCTTGCATACAGAAGGCCCTACATGTAAAAGTACTAATAAATAAAAAATGGTGCATTTGCAAATACTGTTATCCCAAATTTATGTCAGAAAAATCCAGTTCATATCCAATTCGTAACACTTTTGCATGGTCATAAAAACCAGGATGTGGCTGGCTTGGGCAGTCTTTCTTTATAAACTTTTTATCCAAATCACTTTTTCAGGTCTAGTTCCATTCCATGGGAATGCAATGCTGTACATGTTCAAGAAGATTCTACAGCTCACACAAAAAAATAGGGGAGGAGACACAGAAAAAGCAGTTAAAAGCCATTCAGAACAGAACTCGATCATAAGGTTTAGGTTAGATGTTAGAAAAAATTTTTTCAATGAAAGAGTTGTCAAGCATTGGAACGGGCTGCCCAGGGAAGTGGTTGAGTCCCCATCCCTGGAGGTATTTAAAATCCGGGCAGACGAGGTGCTTAGGGACATGGTTTAGTGGTGGGATGGCAGAATTAGCTTAATGGTTGGACTTGATGATCTTAAAGGTCTTATCCAACCTAAACAATTCTATGATTCTGTGATAAGGTGTAAATAGTTTACCTTCTTTTTTATGTCCAAAAGAATATAATTACTAGTTCAGTTAGAAGCCTGCTGCCACTTAATTGCCTGCTCATAAAGTTATGGTTAGTATCATGTACTTCTACTTACCTGACACCTACATCTCTTGCTTAAAGAATGGAAAAATAAATTTGAAACATCTAGAGGGACTGCTGAAATCATAGTACAAAGAATGTGCCTTTAAAGAACTCTGCTGCATTCACTGGCCTGCTTAGAAAGGAAGAATACTGTGTGCATTTATGACATTATTTGATCTGAGTTTCGAGGGCAGAACTACCTATCATCTGTTATTTACAG
Organism: Egretta garzetta; assembly: GCF_000687185.1. Taxonomy (NCBI): domain Eukaryota; kingdom Metazoa; phylum Chordata; class Aves; order Pelecaniformes; family Ardeidae; genus Egretta; species Egretta garzetta. The sequence continues at coordinate 857,852 of NW_009259970.1, forward strand.
TGAGATCAAATGTTCAGTGTGGCTAGTAACAGTAGTAGGCAGAGACTATTTTTAGTGTTAAGAGCATTTTTCTTCCTTTTTTTTTTTTTAAACTGTTGAGTTTTTGAAAAAGAGATGGTCGGGGTTGAAGAGTGAAGAAGACAATGATGACTGTTATATCAACTGTTTAACATGGATTGAAACCTAAAGCTTCTTTGTTAAACTAAAATGAAATTATTTTGCTAGCCTGATAGGGGGGAGAATCTTGAAAATGCCAGTGGCTGCCTACAGATATCCTGCTGTTAGCCCTTCTGCAAAACATAATATTCACATGATTAGGATTACCCGCAACGGAGTGCTAGTGGAATAATTTAAAAATATTAATCAATCCCCTATCAGCGGAGGTCGTGCTCTGCTTCACTCTCTTGTTTTGAGCTCCTTCATAGTGTTAGAGGAGTCTGTTCTGTACCAAGTACTAAACTTTAAATTGGAAGACAGTTTATTGAGTAATGATTAACAGATAGTTATTAGATTTCATTGATTTGAGGGTTCCAGGTCTATTTCAGACTGGAATTTTCAGTTGAATCGGAAAAGGAATATCTAGTTCAGATAAGCTGATAAAAACATTTGTACCTTAATGCCATTTATGCATGATGAATATTGACCAGCCTTCTGTCTCTTTACTTACTCTGTTACTTTATGTAGCGTACCTACGAAGCATTGGCAGAAGAAGAACAGACTTGTTTCTAGCCTGCTGTCAGGTTTGGTGTTTTGATGTTTTGAGAGGTTACTGAACCTGGATTTTTTTTTTTTTTTTTAAGAGGAATAGATTTCCATTAGGAGAGCTTGCAGAACCAAAACCATGAATAAGGATAAATCTTTTCTCTGTAAAAGATAAGCTGACTGCCTCTGAGGTCTGGAAAGCAAATATTCCTGTTTTAACATGAAATTATTGAAAGAGCATTGCTGGCTTTCTCATGTGGGGCTTGGCTTGGCTTGCTTTTGTGGTGCTGATGGTCCCCGATCTTGGCTGATTGTCCACATAGGTATGAATCAAATGCTTTTTCTTGCTGCTTTATCTGGTGGTATCTTCAGGTTTGGGGATGCATCTCTTCCTGGTTCTCTGTTTCCCTTTCATGTATACAGAAAGAAGTAATGAGTATTTTGGGGTCTGCTTGACAAAATCTGATACACAGCACATTCTGGGATGAAACTGTAGGATGTATAGAACACTTAGAGTGTGTCTGTACAGTTATTTGATTTGAATTCAGAATTTTAGGTGTCCCTAAGGGAGAATCAGAAATGCTTTGTAGACAGCCTTGCATCTTATGATCCTTTATGTGTGCAGGCTGGATTTGAAGACAAATTAATGTGCAATAGAGAGAGCAAGAGGAAAACCTGACCTAGTTATAGAAGAATAAAGAAATTAAAAAACAGCTTCATGATGCTCCCTGTCTTTAATGCTTACATTTAAGGGTGTGACTTGCCTGAAGCTATTAGTTTTAACAGTCTAGAATCCCGAATTATATTGCCATTGAAAATCAGGCAATCAGAAAATGTTATGAGTAAGTCTAATGACATAAACGACTTCTTCCAGAGTAGGTCTGTAAAACTTGGCAAATCAAAAAGAGGGAAGATCAAAACAAATAAACAAAGAAACCATACTGCTTGACAGAGATTCAGAAAAACGCGTTTTATCCCTTCCCAATTCAATCCTTGATGTTCTTGTCAAATACCATTTTCCCCAGCATTTGTTACTTTTGCCTTCCACATTCTTCAGTATAATATTACTTTCCACATTATTTTGATTTTGTGAGGAAAGCCAAGAACTTCTATGTGTGAATAACTTCAGACATGTAGAAAAAATGTTTTTCATGTTTTAAAAAGTTGTAAGAGGATATACCGGGGGTGGAACAGACTATTGATTTTTTCAAAATCTTCCACTGAAATTAGCATCTCTTAAAAACTGACAGTCATATGTGTTCCCAGATCCATTAGCAGTGGTGCTTATAGAATCATAGAATCACTTTGGTTGGAAAAGACCTTTGAGATCATAGAGTCCAATCTTTAACCTAACCCTGACATCCCACCACTAAACCATGTCCCTAAGCACCTCATCTATCCTTCTTTTAAATACCTCCAAGGGAGGAGGACTCTACCACCTCCCTGGGCAGCCCATTCCAGAGCCTGAAAACCCTTTCTGTGAAGAAGTTTTTCCTAATGTCTAGCCTAAACCTGCCCTGGCGCAGCTTCAAACCATTTCCCCTCATCCTATCATCTGTTACCAGGGAGAAGAGGCCGACCCCCACCTCACTACAGCCTCCTTTCAGGTAGCTGTAGAGGGCGATCAGGTTTCCCCTCAGCCTCCTCTTCTCCAGACTAAACAACCCCAGTTCCTTCAGCTGCTCCTCATATGACTTGTGTTCCAGACCCTTCACCAGCTTTGTTGCTCTCCTCTGGACCTGCTCCAGCAACGCAACGTCTTTCTTGTAGTGAGGGGCCCAAAACTGAACACAGTTCAGGTACGAAGCAAACCCGTTTTGGATAAAGGAAGTTGTTAGCAAGCTTTGTCACTATTGACTGGATCTTTTAAGTTGAGTCTGTGCCATAGTTTACATGTAAGGTAGCAGCAGAATGCAGAAATGGCATCAGAAAATAAAGGCTCTGCAGAATCACTACCCTCAATGCTGTAAAAGGAACCAAAGAGTAAATTCTTCACTGTACTTAAATGACAGTTGTTATGAAAACCCCCCAGATCCTGACATTTTTTAATTCTGCTATTTTTGAATCTTGCATTTTGTGACTTAACCTCTTTCCTGACACAAGGTCATTTTAAAGTTTGTATAGACAAATGTTAACTTTGCAGTCCATGTTCAAAATACAAGCTACTGATCTTTTACTCTGGTAAGCAAAACAAGTCAACTTCCTCCTCAGTAAGATTCTCCAGTCTAAAGGTTATCTTTTTAGTTTATTCTAGTTCCCTCAACAACCAGCTGAAGAAAAAACTTTAAACTATTTCAGGTAATGGATCATTCTTATCTGGTCCAAAGCCCTTAGCACTTCACTATCTTGATTATATATGCCTTTTTAAAAAGTGCATCTCTTTAATAATTCATAATCTCAACATAACCCTGTCACTCAAAAACATCTTTCTCCTTTGTTCTTTCAGATTACAAAGTTCCTGGATTGTTGCTGGAGCGTTTGTCACATAGTTTTTTATCAGTTGTTGTTATTAATGTTGTTAGTGTGTGACCTCATTTTGCACTATTGAATTTCATTCGTTATCTTTAATCCAGCTGCCAAGGTCAGCCAGTTCTTGCCATGTGATAGCATTTTGGTGTTCTATATTGAGCTTGTCTTTTCTAGCTTGAGCAACACAGGCAAGTGTAATCATACTGGCTCTTGGGGACAGCTGCCTTGCTTTAGGTAAGCCTTTTACTTGCTGGGACTCGCAGGTGGCCCTGACTTGGGGTAGGGATGGCTTATGAGTCCAAGTTACTTCTCTTTTTCTCTTTTTTTAGTTACACTGTGTATTTTTCTGCAGGAATTGAACATAGAAGCTGATGTTCAGGGTTATTGTATAGAAATCAGAATTTAATGGAGATAAATGCAAAAGAATGAATTCTTAAAGAAATCAGAAAAAAGGAGGAAGTGCTAGAATACAATGACTACACAAACCCTTGAGAACACTAAGCAGCAAAAGCCCTTAAGGTGTCGACACTTCACAGAAGAAACAGGATATTGGCATGAATCCCAAATGCATAAAAACAAAATTAAAGGAATTACAAGGTACTGGTTGGATCTCAGCAAGAGCCTTGCATGCACTAATAGCCATGTGAGAAGAACTGTAATTGCTCATAGTAGGATGAAAAGCTATCTAACCAGTACGCTCAAAGACTTAAATTATGAGCAATATACAAGTTCAGCTTTTTCTTGGAAAGCCTTGGAATTTGTCCGCTTGACTGGAGTTTTAAAATGATCAGTGGGGTTCCAATAAAATTCATCCAAGCAAACTCTTTGTATTTGAAAGAAATGAGTAAGATGACCAGATACAAAACTACATGCGTTCAGACACACATAATACATTTTTAAAAAAATCCCTCACCAATAAAGAAGCAAAAGTGATGTGGAATTTGTTAATCTTCATATATCAAAGTTGCACCTGTATTCCCTCTACCAAGGGCTCTAATGTTGGCAGTGAGATGTTGAAGTATGTTTGAGAATCTGGGCTTCCATGCTTCGATTAATTGTCTATTATAAACTATATTTTCAGGTGGGTGACATTTAAAGACATACATCTCCAACAAATGCAGTGAGAGTATCCAATCTGGGTTTAAGTTATCTAGTGAAATACAGCAACACTTAATTCTGGATGAGAGAGCTTAATGCCCCTATTGGGATATCTGCTCAGGATCTGAACGAAGGCAGGTGGCTGGTCTGTATGGAGGGACTACAGTGCATGCAGTAAATGAACCTGTGGATTAAGTTAGTCCTGGAGTTTACTTGAAGTGTAGTCTTCACAGTGAACTCTAATATGGTAAATTTCTTGGCTTTTCTAAAAATCTGGGATGTTGAGAGAATGTGGGCTACCTCTATATACTAAAAGCATGAAAGCTCAGGGATCAATTCCTAGCTCTCAAGCCTCATAGCGCAAGACTGGATTCTGTCTTTGCTGTTCAGTGTTGGTGTCTTCTAGGCTGTGTACAGACGGTGTAGCACTTGGCTTTTTAGTGTCCTTGAGGTATAGACCAGCCCAAGGCAGTTGTGCTTTTTTTTGTGTGTGTTTGCAGTTCAGAGTTGCTGAAATAATGAGGATTGTGCTGCAGCTCAAGGTGTCTTTAGGGCCTGATCCCAAGGTTATGTTAAATGTGTGGGGTATGCTATGAGGGCATCTAAGCATGCATTGGTAGAACCTCACACAGGTCAACAAGGCGAAGTGCAAAGTTCTGTACCTGGAGAGGAAATAACCCCTTGCCACTAGTACATGCTGGAGCCTGACCACCTGGAAAGCACTTTTGCAAAGGAGGATGTGAAGGTCCTGGTGGACAAGTTGAAAATGAGCCAGGAATGGGCGTTTGCAGAAAAAAGGCTAACTATTCTGGCCTGCGTGAGGAGGAGTGCTGCCAGCAGGTTGAGGGAGGTGTTACTTCTCCTCTGCTCAGCACTGATGGGAACATACCTGGAGTGTTGTGTTTAGTTCTGGGCTCAACAGTGCAAGAGAGACAGAGCTACTGGAGAGAGTCCAGATACAAAGAAAGTCAAAGACATTTGCCTGGGGTTATACAATCAATAAGACCATTGGTGGCTTATGCCAATCATCAACATTAAAAGCAATAAATAATGATCTAGTTAGCGGTGTCCCTGCTCCTGTGGGGGGGTTGGACTAGATGACCTCTAGGGGTCCCTTCCAACCCAAAACATTCTATGATTCTATGAAAACAGCAGCACTTTCAGAAAAATATATCCATGAAAATTCAACGCAATGTAGAAGGCTGCACCCAAGGTGGAACTACTATGTGTAAAAACCAGCCTGCCAGCCAGGACTCTGCCTCAACCATCTGGAGTGGTTTCCTGCTCTCCTGAGTTCATAGTACTGGTTACAGCATGTCTGGAGGCCTTTATTGCTACCATGTCCTATACTGATCTTGCTTAGTAAGTAGTCACATGTTTTTGTCAGTAAGCGGTGTGGTTCTGTTCTTGCAGCTACCTCAGCCCAGAATTCCTGCATGACAGATACTACGCTGACAGAAATGCAACTCAAGACTAAACGTTGTCTTACTGTGTATACAGTGTTCATACTGAGGTCACTGAGAAATTCAGTTGCATAGGATGAGAGAATAATTTCCTGCCTAGCTCTATGGAGTCTGTTCATGTTTAGATTTAACAATAAAATAAGACTGTAACAATTAAGTTATCCTTAAAGTGTTTTAGAAGCATGCTGTTGGCTCCAGCAGAGCACTTTCACTTTCTTTTATTATTTACAATTTTTTTTATTTTGAATTTGGGTTTTTAGGACATGACTGACAGCTTTATAAACATAGTATAGCAAGAGCAAGTCTATTATCTGTAGTATGAACATATTTAAGCTTTCTTCTTGTAGCATTTCTCTGTCCATAAGTATGTTACAAGTACCCATTACAGAACAGATTGGAATCAACAGATCTTAGCAGATTCCAGGAAGTCATCTTTATCATATTCATTGTGCTTATAACAGCAGGTGCTCTTCTTGTAAGGAACATTCATATTCTAAGGACAAAGCGATGGAAAGTAGTTTTAGGTACTTTCTCAGTTGCCAAACTGGCCAATTAACAGATAGATGACAACGTTAAATGCCATTAATTTAGAATGTGTTGGATACTTTATAGCAAGCAATATTCACTAGGAATTATTCCCATTTTCTATTTACAAATCTTACATATGTAAGCTTTTTCAGTTTCCTCTGAAGTACCCACATTTCTTTTAAGATTGATTTTTAACAAATATCTTTTCCTCTTTATTTGTAAACTGCTGCTATAACAAACTATCCATGTTCATTGCTGGTATTATGGGTTATTGATTTTACTTCTGGAGTGGTTTACTCAGGTTTTTTGTTTTATTTTTTTTTTTTTAATAATAGAAAAATGATTAATCTGTGGTAACTTTTATTACAAGTTCTCTTGTTAAATGAATGACTGAAAATAACAGCAACAAGAAGATCAATAGCACCTTGGATATCCACTTTTACACTCAACATTGCTAAAGCCATAGTATCAAGAATACGGACAGTATGAAATTATCTGTGCCTGTAAACACTGGCAAAGTCTACTAGTGTCCAAAGTTAACTTGGAACAAATACCATGGGAAGATAAAAGCCATCATTACAATTGACCTTTGTGTAATTTCATTTCATGATGACTTTTATTCCTTCAATTCTAGCTATGTAATTAAAAGTAAAAGAGATAAAGGGCAATCGGTTTCCTGCCAATAACCCAGGGGTCAGAATTGGAGGCAAATTAGATAATGAACAAAGTCCTAAAAGCAGACCCACAGTGGAAATGGAATTTAAGAACTAATAAAAGACACTCATAAAAATATGCACAGGAAATGGAGGTACTGTGGAAAAAGCATCAGTCTTTCAAATAAAGGTACTGACACTATTAGAAGACCTAAATAATAACGTAAGCCCACCTTTAGGGAAACAAATTCTGCAGTCTGGTTTTGAAAATTCGCATTTGTTCTAACTTCAGGTGTTCCACATGTAGCTTTGGATTATAGTTTTTAAAATCACAATCAAACATCAAGAAAGGAGCATTTTTTGTAACAAATCACAGTTAATGTGTTTTTCCATAAAATCAGTAGTTAGAAATTATCAGGGTCTGTAACTTGCAGTTACAAGCCCTAGACGCTTGATATTTTCCTTATATAGGGTAAGTAGAGATAAATACAATTGCTTAGCTTGAGTCCTAGGAAATAATTACCTCAGTTTTAAGTTATACAATATGGCAATGGAAGAATGTTGGGAAAATACCAGTATATTTACTACCTGTTTTTTTTCTGTGTGTTTGACATTTGGGAGGTGTTTATTTTTCGGAATATACTCCCTTTTGTGTGATTACCAGTGTTTACAGTGCAAAGAATAGCTGGTAGCAAACAAAGATGTGTTATTTATTAAGTAAAAATAAACTGACAGAAGACAAGGTATGTAGCAAAATATGTTTATATGGCCATGACAAAATAATCTTAATAATCATGTTCTTAGCACAGATGAAACAGAACAGCTCTGTTGTCTTCAATGAAAATATAAAAGTTTAACTGTCTGACTTGATTTTTGTGATTCTAAAATATGACCACATGCATGTAAGTTTGATTTTTAGTGAAGTTTCAGAAAACTTAAGCATGTGTATTCAAAATCAGCTCAGATCCTGGGAAGTAGTACAGCTCAGTTGAAACTAAATTAGCTAATACTGAGATTTGTTCTGTTAGGTTTCCTGAAACACTCTGCTAAATTTATTTAATGCATCTGATGTCCAAGTTAGTTTTCTATAGAATGTGCTTTGTACTTGTACTTTCAAATGCATTTTGCTTGCTAGGGTTACAGATGAGCTTAAGCACTTTGGAGCCAATTCTCACTAAAATTTACTGGATTGCCTATCCATATGACAGCCTGACAATTTATTTACATTTTCAAAACACTTAAAATTCAAATCCCTTAAAATCTAGATTTAGGTACTTAAGCGTCTTTCAAAATTTGTCATAGGTTGCTCAGGTACTTAAGCTTTTCACTTTTGCCTATAGAAACAGGTATGTCCGTGTAGTTCTTGTGTTACCTTCTTGGCAGACATCAAAGAGCATAGCAAGCTATCAGTTCTTTGAAATTCTCAGAACTGAAAGATCAGGATGGCCTTAGTAGAGACAGTTCTACTGTCTCTACTAGACAGACTAGAGCAGCAGCAATCTTAGCATGAGTAACTTTTCTGTAAAGGTTTTTGATGCTGAATGACTATTATTAAAAAGTCATATCTATAATACAGATATGCTGGGAATTAAGGTCCTCAGAGTGGCCTTGACCAGATTGCTCTGACTGTGTATGTTCCTTAAGTCTAGTATGCAATTTCCAAACTAAGTCTTACTCTGTTGAACTTATATTTTATTTCAAGCTATTTTCTATGTGTAACCTAACATTTGGCTAAGGGGAACACTATGCTGTATTATGTCTCCAGACATCATCAAAGACTGATGCGTCTCCTTCGTGGAGACACTTAAAGTGCCACGGTGCAGTTGGTTGGACCACACCAAAGAGAGCACAAAATGGTAAAAGGTGTGAGCATCCAAGTCTTTTGGCAATTACCTGCAAAGGTGTGCTAGAAGCAAAAGCGCACTATGGTGTAGATGCAGCTGTACGAGCTTTAGATTCTCTCTCAGTGAAAATAAAATATCTATCCTTGAGGCAAATAGTTAAATGACTTAAAATGTTTTCTGTTCAGTAGTGAATTCCCAAGTATGACAGTGCTCTATAAATAGGAACTACAATTTTGCTACAGGTAACTTGAAACCTGATGTTGGAAACTCAAGAAGTTGTGATACTGCAAGAGTTCAGTTAATTCCATGAAAGCTTGGATGGCCTAAACTGAATATATAGATAGAAATCTCCTTAACAAATAATGAGCCTTCTATACCTATTTTAATTTACTTAACATCATGTGTGGGGTTTTTTACTTTTACAGTCTTGTTTTCTACAATCCTGGTAAAGTCCTATCATGGAAAGTAGTACTTAGTGGCTGTTAAAAAGAAATAATCTTATAATCTCAATAATTTTTTTTATTGATCTCATACCTCACTTTTGCTTTGCATCAGCTTTTCAAGCTTCAGGTTGTATCTCATATTTGAAGTAGTACCATTCACATATTTTCAATATTCACAATGTGACTATTTTATTTTCTTTCATATTCAGCTGGAATAAGTCTATTGTAATGGAACACCATAGGAGATTCTCAGTTGTCCTAACTTTCTGTACCTTCTGTGGTGTACCATCTGATTAAACACTGATTGCTCTCTTCAGCAAATCACAGATCCTATGTTACCTAACATATTTAATCACAGATTCAGATCTCTTTTCTCTAATTCTTATGACTTGGTATTCAAACTCCAGTTTTCAACACAGTTCTCATTGCGCTATTTATAATTGTGTTGTATAACCGTAAATGATGCTGATGAAGCATTAGATCATGAAACAATCTTTTCTCACCTGTTTTAAAAAGAACAGATTGTGAAGCCCTGGCAACAGGGTGTTATCCCATTACTACTTATGCTTTTGTTCAGTTTTCTACACGCATACTTTCTCCTCACAATTTCTTTTATTCTCTAAGACCTCTACCAAGGTCTAGGGGAATTATCAGTGTGTGTAAACTGTAAAACCTGGTAAAATCACTTCCTAAAAAGTGAAAATGAACCTTGTCCAACCAAAAAAATTGGTATCAGATGTGGAAATGCCATCACTGCTGCTTTAGTCTATCATGTCTTTCCCATCTATATGCCATTCTCACTGTACCCTGTACTGGAAAGGTAAAATAAATGAAGGAAAACTATAGACAGACGGAAATGAACGTATCCATAATGGCAGCTAGGGGAGAGATGTTTTCAGCTTTTAAATGAATATAAATATCCCTTGAAATTGGAGCGCTAACTTTAGTGATTTTTTTATTATTATTATTATTATAATTCCTAGCCTTTGTAGTGAATGTTCGTACAGCTGTAGTGGTCAGTTCTGTACAATAATAAAAAAAATTCTAGTTTGCATTTAGGAAGAACAATTATTTTTCCAGAGTCAGCAAGGCAATAAAAGCTTGAAAATATGATGGTTTCCTAATGGTTCAGAAATAAGATAAACAATTTTTTTTTTTTAATACTCAAGGCTTAGCAGCCTGACTCATGATTTCCTAATGTTAAAAGTTGAAAAAACTTATTTAAACTAAAACTTATGGTATAGTACTGGTATAAGAACTAGTCAAACCTTGATTAAACCTAGTAACATCAGTATGAATTCTATCTAGAGTGCTCTAAACGTTCATGGTCTCAATCAACATCAAGCTACAAAAGCTTCTGGTGTGTCTGATACAGAATTCATGAAGACCCTATTGAACAGGAGTTAACTAATAATTCTTGCAATGATTTGGGCACAAATTTTCAAGCTATGTCTAAAACTAATGCCTGCTTACAACCTCACTTAAAACTGGGATAGTTGACTGTCGTGGTTTAACCCAGCTGGCAACTAAGCACCACGCAGCCGCTCGCTCATTCCCCCCCCTCCCTCAGTGGGATGGGGGAGAGAATCGGGAAGAAAATAAAAGGTTAGAGCTGAGGGCTGAGATAAAGACAGTTTAATAAGAGAAAATAATAATAATAATAATAATGAGAATGATAACAGAATATACAAAACGATTGATGCACAATGCAATTGCTCACCACCCACCGACTGATGCCCAGCCCGTCCCGAGCCGCAATCAGTCCCCGAGCAGTGAGCAGTCTCCCCGCGACCGACCAACCAACTAACCCCCCGAGCATGACGTTATATGGTATGGAGTAGCGCTTTGGTCAGCTTGGGTTAGCTGTCCTAGCTGTGCTGTGCTCCCAGCTTGTTATGCACCTGGCCGAGCAGGAGAAGCTCAAATAGTCCTTGAGTAGTCTGAGCACTACTTGGCAACAACTGAAAACATCAGTGTGTTATCAACATTCTTCTGGTACTAAATCCAAAACACAGCACTATGCTAGCTACTATGAAGAAAATTAACTCTATCCCAACCAAAACCAGGACATTGACTCTCAAAGAGATTGAGTACAGAAGGCAGTATGCCACTCTATCTTGTGAAAACTATTAGGAATAACAAATGGAAAAAGCTGAAGAACTAGATACTCTCTGACTTCAACATGGCAGAAAAAATAGTGTTAGTTTGTCAGTAAAAAGGTGAATTACCATTGTGCTGGTTTTGGCAGGGATAGAATTAATTTTCTTCGTAGTACCTAGTATGAGGCTATGATTTGTGCTGAAACCAGTGTTTTCATCATTGTTTAGACAATCAAGGTCTTGTCTGCTTCTCACCCCACCAGCGAACAGGCTGGGGGTGCACAAGAATTTGGGAGGGGACACAGCTGGGGCAGATGACCTCAACTGCCCAAAGGGATATTCCACACTGTATGATGTCATGCTCAGCATATAAAGCTGGGGGAAAAAGAAGGAAGCGGGGGGATGTTCGGAGTGATGGCATTTGTCTTCCCAAGTAACCATTACATGTGATGGAGCCCTGCTTTCCTGGAGATGGCTGAGCACCTTTCTGCCCATGGGAAGTAGTGAATGAATTCCGTGTTTTGCTTTGCTTGCATGTGCGGCTTTTACTTTACTTACTAAACTGTCGATCTCCACCCATGTGTTTTACCTTTTTTTGGATGCTCTCCCCCATCCACCAGGGGCCATGGGTGAGCAGCTGTATGGTGTTTACCTGCCTGCTGGGTTAAACCATGACAACTATACAGCAAAAATTTACTGGTGGTGGATATGTATTCATCTTGAGAGGGATTGGGGTAGAAGAGGTTGCAGCTGAAGAGCAACTGGAGGATGGAATAAGAGAACAGGAGGAAAAATTCGGTTACTGTTGGCTGATTATTTTTCCCTGGTAGATCAGAATATGGCTTTGAGTATGGCTATATTTTATTTTCCAATGATAAAGAAAATGTACAATATAATGCCCTCCTCATTTCTGTCATACCAACATTTGTGACTGTGTGCTCTTGCAGAAGAGGGTTTTAAAGGTTCTAAACTGGAAAACATTTCTGAAATATTCTTTTTTTTTGCAAAACATTGGTAGCTTTCTCCAAAAGTTTTCAATTATTCTAATGAGAATGCTCTTTCTGTCTACCAAACCCTGTCTTCAAATATTATAAATTCCTGGTTGCCTGTTGGTCATTCCACTCTTACAAGGAAATGTAGTCTTTAATTGCTATTCATAAATAATACATTATGGGAACATTAATATCTTCACTGTGAAAAGCCATTTAAATGCAACCGTACCTGCTACCCAAATTTGATTGATAATCATGCCCACCAGCCTTTTGAGTTTGTTGACTGGAATAAGTGTGGTCAGTGTGCTCGTTTATTTGGTTTAGCTAGTAGATTAATTTCAGGTGACTGTTTCCGCTATTCAGATATATAAAAATATTCTACAGTCTAGACTAGAAATGGGTTTTTCTTTGTGTAACACTTTGTTTCTTGAGCATTTTGGGATTGCTTTGAACATCCACAGTGTATTGATCATTCCAGCATATAATTTTGAGTCTTCTAGCTAACTCAGATGCAAATGAAAAATTCAGTCATTGTATGAATTTACTTTCTTCAGAGGAGTTCTTTCTATAAGCATCTCAGTTACTTGATTGTACTGGATTATCTAAGACAGCTACACAGTGAACTGCCACAAAGAAATAAGCAAAAAGTGGTTACATGGCAAACAGCAGTGACCAAAATTATTCTTAGTTTAATGTACTTTCATGTGTTTACTTAAAGGAAGAGATTGCAAAGCATTTGTGCTGGCTGGGATTTCATAAGGAAGCAGCGGTTCTGTGTGTTATAGATTCTGGTGCCCTTCTTTACATTGAGAAAACTCATTACTGATGATGGTGGGAGTCAAAATGCATATCAGAAGAACTTCATCCTTTAATTAAAGTTTAATTCAATGCCAGTCTATACAAAGACATGAAACACTGGTAATGGTGTAAAATGTACAGTAATAAAGGACACTCAAATCTTGAGACTATACTTCACTGGCATAAGGTGGGGGTTTTTTTATTGTTTTCTTAATATAGCAGTTAAGTTGCTTCTGACTTGTGCCACTGTAATTGAGACTATAATACTGCAGCTTTCCCAGCAACCATAATTGACGTAACTGCATGGGTTACCTCACGATTTTTGAGTTGACCATATGGTCTTTGTTATGGGTTGTCAGAGTACTGTGGTCCTAATCTACTTTATCTTAGTGCAGCTAAATGTAAATTAATTTTGAAGTATTAATATTGACCTTAAGGATGTTCCAAAGATAAATTATACAGAAGGTGCAATTCCATTACATGGCTGCATGTAATATACAAAAGCCCTAATATTTTGTTTACATAACTATCAATTACTCTGTTTATTACAGGAAACTTAACAGGATCAGAGTAGCATTTATTTGCAGAATAATATGATATCTGGTCTAATAAATTACCTGGGACAAGCTGATGTAAGTCTGTTCAATTCTGCTCTTTTACCAGGAGAAGCGACATCAATGGGAAGTACAGTTTTGTCATAATTATGTGACATGGCAGTGCTATAAGATAAAGTTCAAACACACCACCAGGGATGAATCTGATTATCCAAGTCCTAAATAATTTCATTTAGATTCAGTTCAGACTAAGTCATGTTATCAGATTTCTAACAGATGACAGGATGGGAGGTTTCTTTCCAGGACATGACACTTGAAGGTCAGCTGTTGTCCTTCTGTTTTATACATCTATGAAATATTTTACAGTAAGTTGCCATTACCCCAAGTGAAGAAAAGTTGTGCCTGGGCATAAACCCAGGTCCCTTTTCCTACTGTGGAAAGGGAACAAGGTAGAAGGGGGAGAAACACCACCTCTATGCTGTCCTAAGACCTGGAAATAAAGTTTTACTTGGTCTTTATTCTTCATCCACCACTCATTGACATCTGCACTGTCTAGAACCACTGCATTAACACTTACCCTTACTGTCTGAGCTGAGTGCCATGCACCAAGGGAAACACAGAACTTAACCAGCAATCAAGATGTATATCAAAGATGTGGAAAGCAATTACATTAGAATGATGCAATATAATAAATTAAGGTCATATTAACTACAATGAATTTGAATAATTTAATAACACTGAAAACCAATATCGCATACCTGTTGAAACATTCGTTACAATAAATTGTTTAAACTATGTAAAAAGCTTATCATTCAGTTATGAGTATTAGCAGCCTCTATTTCCCAGACAGCTAGACAATGATTAGAGCTGACAATTTTGTATGTAATATGGAAATGATGTTCTTAATTGCAGTGAAGTTTTTATTGCAGTGAAGATACAGAAAACAGATTTATACTGGCAATTATAGATTACAATAAGGTATAGCGTACAGGGCAGTTTCTCTCTAAGTTAATATTGTTAACAATACTGAATTCTCTTTTTTTTTTTTTTCTTTTGGAGCAGTAGCAGTGTTTTTTATGGCCTGTTTCTCTTCGTTTTTCTTTAAAAGGAAATAAATAAACAACCCCCCCGTAGTTGGCTCTAAGTCAAAAACAAGCAAGAGCAAACAGTGATAGTATGGATAGTGACCTAAACAGGGAGGTTTCTATTCAGTTGAGGTGTTTGATAAAAGTTTTGTATTTCTAAGTGCCTTACCATGTTCGGACCTCAGGCCCTCATCTAAGAAAAGGGAACAGTACAATTTGTTTCCTGTCATTTTTTGGATATGGACTGTTTTGGACAGAGCTTGTCTTCATGCAGTACAACTACAGACTGGTCCAGTGTTGGCTGTTATAATCTAATAAAAACATGAAATATGCTTTCTTCAAACTTATTTAAACTGTAGGTACAAGTAAAGAAAATGGGGGTTTTTTTCAGTATTCTAGAAAGGATAAGACAAGTCAAATTTCCTGGACTGACCCCATTGTAACATCACACTTCTGTAAAGTTACTGACGCAGAGTTGTACTGAATCATTTTTACATTGTGTTCTCAAAAATTTCTGATGATACTTGGACAACAGTAGATATTTCCTTCATTAAACACTTCAGAAAGTTTATCAGGATACTTAGTTCCTTGATTTCTTGGTCACCCTTATTGGCTTTAAAATGCAGATATTATAATGGTCAAAGGGTTGCCCTTTGTCACCCCAGGAGCAGATAGACATTTAATATTGGTTCTACACCAACTAGAGGTTAAGGAGAAAATCACTCTGGTTTCAAACCTAGGCATTTGGGTGATTTATAAGGTTTGCTAGATATTGCTTAGTAAGGCATAACATCAGAAGAATGAATTCTGTATATAAATGTCACTTCCCAGATTGACTTATGGAAACCAGCGTAACAAAATGCATTTCAAGACATGAATCTTAGTTACTTTTCACAGCTGCATGGCATGCAGTGCAGAGGATCAGAACTGTTGTCGTAAGCTGTGAGTGCCATACATATCCCAAAAAGTGAAAGTGAGCACAGCTCATGTTTCTGAAATCCATAGAGAATTTTGGAAACTCTGAGAGTGTATGAAAGAATATTACTTCCAAATGTAAGATGTCTCTACATTATTCCATTATTGGGGGGGGGGGAAGATAAGTAACTAGAAAGATGTATCTGTCTCTCTGCCTTAGCACTTACACGGTGTTTGTAGTTGGACTATGCAGAAATCAGTCTTTACATTCATTTTAAGCACAACTGACACTTAGAATTTGTTATTACTGCTGTGCCTTTGTATTGTTCAGGATGCAAATGTATAAATCACAAACCATATATCAAAAAGCATAACAGTTTAAATACATAAGAGAATATTTCAAAAATTAAATTGATGCATAGAAAAATTAGCTGATTTGACACATTTGAATGCTAGTCTTCTGGATTCCAGCCTACACTTAACCACAATGCTCTCATCCTCACAGTTTTTGGAGGTATTACCATCTGATGGTTGTGGTATGTTCAGACAATGCAAGTACACCCAAATATGAAATGGGGGCCTTACAATCCTAAAGTATAAGTTTGCTTCTGCTGTAGGACCCCTGTGACATTCAGAGGTATCTTGGGGAAGGCTTTTCATTTCAGACTACATTCTGAACTATAGTATGAAGGATTTCCCATAGATATTTGAACTCTTAAATTTATTGGTCTTAAAAAGTATTGCAGTGTTTAAATTGACTTTGGAACTTTACTATAATGAAGTCCAATAACTAAGAGTTAAAAGTATATTAAAAAAAAATAATTAAAAATTTGATGATCAAGATAGTGTGAGGTCTTGAGGGCTTTTTCTGTGCTTTCTAGATTGTAAGGTTTTTGAGGGACAGAAACTGACCACTTAAAGCAGAGATTTTAACTTCAGTTTAAAAAAGCAGATGTTACGTGAGCAGAGATTCTAGCGTATTCACATGTCAGGGTCTAGTAATGTAAAAATGCCAAGTGTCATAGCTCGAACTCTTATACTATGCTGATAGTATCGTTTGCAGGAGAGGAAGAATTTAAGAATAGCAAAGTGGATCAAAGAGCACCCCACTCTAAAGGAAGGGTCTCTCAGAGAAAGATTAGTTGGAGGAAGACAATTTGAAATAGTCTCAGCCTCGTTATGTTGTCTTTTCTAGTATGATGATCAGCTAGTTTCACCTCCCTTTTCCATACTAGATTTTCTGTAGGGACAATCCTTTGGGGAGCACCACAAGCTGGTGAGGGAAAGTGATTCAGGAACTGAGATCACATGGAGCCAGGCAGAGCAGTGCCTTACTGGCAAGGATGAAGTCCCACAGTAACTGAGCACGGCAAAAAGCAGACCTGGTGAAAGTAACCAGGTAAAGCCAAGACTTCAGGCACCACCAGACAAGTCTCTGGTGTTAAGGGAACTCTGAGTTTAAGCCTGAAAGTAGCCCATGGGTCAGGATCAACAAAGTATGTAGTACAAGATCTAAAAACCTCTAGCCTGGGAAACAAATTGTCTTCAGATCTGTGTCCCTTCTATTTGAGTTTGATTTAATATGTGTACGTATACATACATGTACACACATGCACATGTGTATGTTTATGTAGCCAAACCTTCAGGAAGTGGAAGATGCCCTGACAGTAGATCATACAAAGTTAAGATGCATGTATGCCATGTTTGTTTGGTCACTGTATAATAAAAAAAGTCTTTTCTTGTACTTTAAGTACTCGTGTGAGTGCAGGAAAATAACATTTTTATTAACAAGTTGTCAATACTGTTAGCCAGCCAACCTACTATTTCCTTATAACTGACTGCCTAACAAATCTTACTCTTCTTTTGGTTTGGTTTTTTTTTTTTTAAATAATTATTATTATTATGAATAAATAGCAGAGTAGAAATTCTGAGATTTTCATAGCTGAAGCTGACTATGGATTGTTGAGAATAACAATTATTTTAATGGGAGTGTCAGCCAATATGACAATGTCATGAAAGAGTAAATGAAATGTGTTTATGCATCATCAAACTGTCATTTTGACAAGGCGATTTTTTTTTTTTTTTTTTTTTTTTTTTTTGGCTTAAAGCCCTGGGTATTGGTTTGCTGTGGTTTTTTAAACGCTGTCTCCAGGTTTGGGGGGAA
>NW_009259970.1:876249-882825 GCF_000687185.1 Egretta garzetta
CTTCTTTAAATTTTCTTTTTAAAAAGGGGTTTTTTTTTTTTTTTTTTTTTTTTTTTTGCCAAAGAGACACTTAAATGTCATGGTAGACAATACATGAAATGTACCTTAAGTAGCTCTGCATGACGGAATTTTCAAATGGAGGCACTTAGCAGACGTATCAAAACTTACAAAACCACTGCAAGCTCTTTTCAGGAACCTCGAACTTCTATATATACATGTAGAAAAACATTGTGCAAAACATACAAATGCATATGTGCATGTGTGTACATGTATATATACATACATGTATTAAGAGAAACTCAGATAGAAGACACAGATCCACAGATCTGAAGACAATTTGTTTCCCAGGTTAGAGGATTTTAGATCTCTCATTGGATTCCATTGTCTTTGCCACCCTTTCATTTTTCATCTCATTTGTCATTATTTACATTTTACTAACAATATTTTCATTTTCTTTACTAGGAATATTATTGCTGTAACAACAATCTCCACTGGTGTTTATGATGGAAATATACAGTAGTAACACATAATTCCCATTCCCTTTTTAATTATTTAGCTCTTAATTATTTTTCAAAGAAAATCTTTCCCCAGTGTCAATTGTATAAAAGTCCATTACTTTGTGTAGCCACATTAAAACACAGTTCTGGCATAGAGTACTTTTTTTTTTTTTTTTTTTTTTTTTTTAATTAAAGGAAAGATAAAGAGTACATCTAGTAGACAGCTTTGGGTAAAGTTAAGAAACAACAACAACAACAAAAAGTCCTAGGTAGGAAAAAGCAATCATCTCCTCTGGATTTTTTTAACTTTCCTACTAGAAAAGTCTTACTACTCAAGGAAAAATAACTGTACTATGTGCTGGTTTCTTTAAGAAATGTGAGAGAGTTTGGACTGATCTAGCAATAGAAGCAGTTACTTAAATGAAGAAATTGAATGTTTAATATAAGTTATCATCTGATCTTACAGAATTTTGATATCCGTATCAATGCTGACAGTCGGACAGCACTATAGCAGTAGTGTCTGAGTAAAACCTACTTTAAGATTGGAGGGAAACTGTCAGATAGCATGGTCATCTATCGCTCACTGTAATGGCTCTAGTAGAGAATTTTCCCAAAATTACATATTTTTTTTTTTAGTATCTGCCATTATTTGACAAAAATCGCAGAAGTTCTTTGCAGATATGCATGAATTCTGACCCAGTTGTATTATAAGCGCTCTTTTACCATTTTCGAATTCTCTTGTTTACTGAGATGTGGTAAATGACATTTCAGTGTGTCAGACTTGCTTCTTGAGTGTGTATGTATATGTATTACTCTACTTAAAACAAACATTAATTTGGATGCCATTTACAATTAGTGGAATCCAAGTTACTATTTTCGTTGGGTTTTGCATTTCATTGAGCTAGATACAAACCCCAAATACTTAGCAGTTGTAGAATAGCAAACATGAACAGCAAGCAAGATGTGGAGTTTTGCGGGCTAGGATTCCACAACAAATAACGGCCACTACCCTTGCAGCCTAAGTAGGAAAGAACTTAAGAGTAAACAAACTGAAAGCCATTTGGCCAATGTCACACAGCTACTAAGTACAAACAAAGTGAGCTTGGGAATTCTGTAGCTGTGTGTCATTCACTGTCTAATATGCAGTGTTTGGTGATTAAATGTGACTTGAACTTCTTTGGCCAAATCCTCAAACGCACATTTTCTTAAATCCAGAAGAGTGTTTTGGTAAAACCCAGCATGCCTCCTGGGATTAAAGGAACCCAAGCAAGATATGACAAAGAGAAGAACTGAAGCTGAGTTCAGTGTTGTGCCCTAAATATGGGTCTGTTCTGGAGTTGGTCAGGCACAGCTTTAACAAAGAACAATATTTGGGATCTTGATATTTTTATTTTCTTAGTCACTTTAAGATTGTCCTTTTTTCAGTGTATGTTAGGATAAAACTGAATGGGTATGTTTATTAATAACATCCCTATTTTATGAGTTAGGCAATAGTTTTGGAAAGTCTGATGTTTTCAGTTCACAGAACAAAAGAATTCCCAAACATCCCTGAATATCTAAGCACAGCTTTTTTATGAAGTATTTACTTAGTTTTAGGAATCTGCTCAGTGCTTTAAAATATACTTTGAAGGTACTCCCCAATAAAAGTGTCAGTCAGAATAGGTTATTCTCTTCCGTTCTGATCTTCTGGATAATGTAGGTCATCGCAGGTGATACCAGCATATGATCTATAGGTTGTGGTTGAAGAAGTAGGTATGTTGTCTTAAAAGGGGCAGCCATCCCAGAAAGGGGATAAACTCTTAATTGCAAGAACATGATACTCTTGATGCAAGAGGATCATGTTTTAATTTTAACTGACGAGGTCTGTTTAAAGGTCACTTAAAGCTCTTGTATAAATATATTGCCTTATACTGTGATGACATACTTATATAAATATAACTGAGCTGAACAAAGACTTAATTTTGCTGTTTTATAGGAATGATACAAATGGTAATAAATGGAACATATTGTGCTTTGTTTTTCTGGAATGTGTCTTGGAGTTTTCACACAAATATAATGAAGATGTCCCAAAAAAGGCAATTTCATATTGAAAATTAGTTCAGTAAAACATGATCTCCTCAAGCACAAATAAAGTTAAATAAAATTAAATCTGAATGCAATTTGATTAACACTTTTCAGTTAGGGAATGGAAAAAAAAATAAAAAGAAAAATTTCTTCATTTGCAGGAAGTACTAAACATATGGACAATCAGACAATTCCAGTAAATTAGCAGCCTGGTTAATTCATTAAGAAGTCATCTCTTGGGTAATTGCTGAAACTCAAAATGTTGACAGCCTATTATTGAAATCTCCATAGGAAGCAAATGCAGAATTGAGGGATTTTTCTGTTAAGCTGAATGACTCCCTAGAGTCAGAGAAAAAAAGAACGCTGGCTGCCACCCTGTAGTTTTCCAGGAAAGTCTTCTTTACCATTAATTTATAAGAATATAAGGAAGAAGTTTAATTTATAAAAGGCTATGTTGACATCAGCCTGAGATCTAAGTTTCTGAACAATGGGATGCTAGTAATCTATAAAGCTTTGTCTTTGAAAAGTTAAATTAGATTCTATGTCTACTGCCAGGAATAATCATGTGCATTTTTAGTTTGTTTTTTTTTTTTTAAATGTATCTGTGTGATAACTACATGATAACAAATGCTGGGGTTGTGCAAAATGGGCTTCTCCGCAAAGGAAATATCAGGGGTTTTTTTTATATTATGTTATTCATACCTATCATTGCTATGTGTTTCAGGATTGTGTTAATCTAATTCTTTATATTGTTGCTATATATCTCTTGGATTGCAACCTTGACAGTAAATCACAATGTAGAAACTACCTCCTTAATTGGCATCCATTTGAATTTGGAATTGGAGTTGAATTTAAATTTCTAAATCTGTAAGTACAGTAGTTGTCAGAACAAAGTTTTTTTTCTATAAATAATGCAGTTCTATCTGATACTGTAATCTTGCATAGTATTAGTCTTTAATGATCAACTGTGTCCACATTTCTCTTAAGCGTAGGTCTACTCAAAAAAAACCCAAAATAAACAGTTACAAACAGCATTCAGTATCGCACCCTCCCTCCTTAACACCTGCCAAATGGCTTCAATGTCTAAGAAGATGCTTCGTGGATTAAATAAACAAACAAAAAATCAGTAAGTTGGAATTAAAAAAATATGATTAAATAACATCTAGCATTGCAGTTTACATAGAAATTTCTTGTGTACCTGTATTACAGGATGATCAGGTTTGAGAGCCTTATAAGATTTACTGCTAAGGTTTTTTTCCTCTGAAGTTATTCAGAACTCTGAAAGGTAATCTCCCCAAGAGATCAATACTTCCCTCAGTGTGTGGATTGAGTTAGCCTTCCAAACATAAACAGAAGGAAATAAAAACCACAGACAGCTTGGAAATACAGCTAGGTCACAAATGAGTCAACATGTCCATTAAGAGGCATCAACTTTCCATCTGTTTACATTTATAGGTAAGTACAAACAGGAAATTGCTAAGCAGGTGACAATAATTATGCACCACACTACCACCCAGTAAACTATTCTTGCATACTACTTCCTGAAACTTCATTTTTGGTATTTTTGCCATGAAACCAATGCAATTGTATCTTAGATGGTGTTTGGGACAACTACTGTCTTACCAGGAAGAGTACTATTAGTAAACTGAATGTATGATTCAGGGGATCAACTTCGTAAGATTGTATATGTCGTTATTTCTGTATATAAATGTTATTATCTAAGCCTTTTCCATCTCTAATTGCTATTAGTTCATGGTTCTAAAACCTGTATTCATGGAAAAAAGTTATGGATCTAAGTAACTGCAGGAATTATTTCACAACTTCAATGATAATGTTTTGGGAAAAAACTGTGGCCTTGATAATCAATGGTTCTTTCCTATTCAATGACTACACATAGCAAGGCATCTTATGATGGCATGCTGAGGATATAGCTTTCCATCTAGTCAGAATCGGTACCCTCTATGCATGTCACATTGGGTCCAAAATCCAAAAGCCATATGTGTGTGATGTAACATTAACAATTAGACATATTGGCCTTGGTAGGTAAAGGAAAAAGTCTTACATAAACGGTTCTGAGCTTCAGCTCTTGACCACATGTAGGTATTTCTGGTATCTCTGTACCACTCATACAGATAATTAGAGGAACTATCTGGTTATCTTCTCCTGTTACAGCACTGAGTCACCCTGAACTATACACAGAAGGCAGGGGTTTGTCACCTGACCTGACATGGACACAGCTGACATACAGTATTCCCAAACTTAGCATCAGTCCTAACAACTGATGCAGGAACTGAGTCTTGTCACGTGACCTGGAGCAGGACGTGTTCCCTTCCTTTTTAATGACAGCTGCTTATCCTAGCTGAATGGATAGTGATTAAATATTGCATTCCATGAAATAACCAGTGAAGTGATTTCAAATGGCTTAATTTGAATGGTGAATTATTTAAATCCTAAGAAAATTAATAATGAATTGTCTGTCTATATATGCTTAATTACTATCCAAAATTCAGAAAAAGATCTTGTTAATGATTTCCTCACCTCCCTGCTACTTGAATTTAGCAAAGCAGTGAAATACCAGTTGTAGGTTGGAATGAGTAGCACATACCCAAGTTGCACGTGTCCTCCTGGACACTGCTGTACTGAATCTACTCTGATGTGAAGGAGAGGAAAGAACACAGAGTGGGAAGAAGCACACATCTGAAATGAGTGACATACACAAATGATGCAATGATTTCCCAATAAAATAACAACAGAAATAATAACATTATCTTATAATTATTGCTAATGTGGTACTAACAAAATACAATTCTTATATTTTGCCTTGTTATATTCTAACCCAGTATATTCTGGATCACTATGTGAAATTCATTGCAGGAGTAGCTTTCATTGATTGTTCTTAGGTATTCTGAACTTGGTTGCAGGATGTTGCTTTCTGGTTCGGGATTTAGTGGTTTAAGTATAGATAATGTTTTGTCCAAATAGTACAATATCTTACGTTTATGGGGAAAAAATGTTATGAATTAACAACTATGATATGATATTAAGAGGATCAAATCTCTTCTGGATATAGATTTTACTCAAATATGCTGAGCTTGAAAAACTAAATAGAGGGGAAAAGAACCACTTCTTCCTTCAAAGACAAATATGATTTTATTTGTGTGCCTTGTGTTAGAAATCTTGAACCTGTACCATACTTCTACTGAAAAAGCCTTTACAATAATTTTATGGCTTTGCCACGAGTAGAAACACTACAGCTATCCGTAAGCTACTATCAGACAATCCATCTGCTGCATGCATGTCAAAAAAAAATCTTTCAATGTGAAAAGCAGCACAGCTTTTAAATGGGAGGCAATGTAATGCTTGCTTAACTGCACTCTGGATTATCTGTTACGGAATGTCCTGTAGTGCAAGACTGTCAATCAGTACTTAAATGGGGACATTAATTAGCTCAGAATAGCTACTCATTTTTGGTTGATAATTGTTCCAAATGTTTTATCTTTAGATAAATTATTCATGAATTATTATGCTCATCCTTTCTTTGGTTCTAGGGAATGAATAATATCTGACAAGTGACTGATCTTATGAGTTTCCTTTATTGATCATTGTGTAGTGTTTTGTATTCCACCAGCTCGTTTCACCTTTTCTTGAAGGAGATGCTGACATATCATGGCAGGTCATTGTAAATAATCATTACACAGTAAATGCTTTACACTTGACAGCATCGGCTTGAATACCTTACAGGATCACTGTCATCTCACCATGAAATGTGGGAGAAAGAAGATACATTTCCTATAAAGTACACCTGAAGTGTTGTATTTTCTTGGATTTCTACTATTATGCTTGAAGATCTCTTCAAAAGGGACATTTTGACCTTCCCACTTCAGAGGGAAAAAAGTGTTGCAGTTCTATATTTAGATCTGTGTGGATCAGGTATGTAATTTCCTTAGCGGGTCCACTGGCCAAAAGCAACATGAAATTTTTGTAATGCAGATGTAAGCTTTGAATACAGTGTAAC
>NW_009259970.1:882841-900014 GCF_000687185.1 Egretta garzetta
AGGGAAAGAATGTAAGCAGATCCTGCTTTTAGAAAGTAACTCTGGTACACTAGTTAGGGAGCATGCATTAATTAAACAGAATTTTACATTCCCTCATTTAACTAAGGAAAAAAAAGAAAAAGCACAAAATGCCTCAGAGCTTGGTGTGCTCTAAGAAGCTGTATGTGGAGTGTGCTCAGGTTAGCTACCTGTCCATTATGTTTTGGATCACATCCTGCATTCTCAATGGGCTGTAAACACCCGATTTGTGTTCTTTCTTCAGTCTAGAAGCAGCTCACTCTGATTATAACTAAGAACTGATAGTTCTTTGTATGTGTACTAATACAAATGGGTTTTCCATATCGTTGTGAAGAGAACACATAAATTTTCTTTCTACTATTTTTTATAAATATGTTTATAAATTACTATAGATGGTGATAGATACAAACTACTATAACAAAAGAACCTGGCAGGGAAAAAAATATTTTCTAAATGCTAAACTGCAAGTAAAGATTTCTTGCCCAAATGTTGTACTTTGATCCTACAATTTAATTAACAAATGGTTTTTCCAAACTTCCTGCATTAATTAGTGTACTGGTATAAATTAGTCTTCCTAGGTATCGTACAGATTACAATCAAAACCACACACCCATTGTGCAGAAAAATGTAAGACAATATTTTGGTTTTATATATCTCTTCTCCTGAGGTTATACCTGCCAGCTAGCTCACTATATGTACATGGGGTAGAAGGTGCAGGTTATGTTACTTAGACCACAACACACACAAAGTACAACTAGGGTTTTGCATGCCGAGTCAAATAGGAAGATGAATCCATTAAATTTTCTTCCAAGAAAAGAAATCAAGTACATAATTCCCTTAACCCAGTCTCACTGTGGGATAGTTTTGTCTTCTCTGAAACTGAATAAAGAAATGCAGTAAATACTTCACACTGAGTTAGAAGGTGAGTTCTTTGAAAATAATTGGCCACATACATAACTTCAGTATTTCTTGGCTGTAGAATACATAGTGAATTCCATGCCTTTCCATAACACTGCACTGCAAAAGCTGAGCTTTAAATTTTTTCTAGCCCGTTTCATTCTAGAATAAATGTTTCTAGGCTGGATGGCTATGGGTTTTTTTTCAGAAATTCTTTAATATATTTTACAGCATCTCGTGGATGGATACAGGCTTGAGCTCAATTTGGAAGGCATGATGTGCTAATGTTACTTCAGCATAATAGTGTGCTCATGTGACTACTGTTTGTGGATTAGAGCTCACTTCTGTCTGATCAGCTTGGGTGACAGTTGGTAAAGTACTGATCTATTCAGTTTCATTCATGTCCTTACTCAAAACACAATTGCAGAAATTTATTCAGTGAAAAATCACTAGTTTAGGAATAAGGGTGATCAGAAAATGAGACTTTCTTTCACGGAAAACTTCAGTATTCTGATACTTATTTTCATTAGAACAAAATGAGTCTTTGACGATCTTCTCGGGCATAAGGCACACAGGGTAATTAAGAATTCTGTCTAGACAATAGGGACATTGGTGAGGCAGGTTTGTGCTCTAGTTGTTTCAGCACAGAACCTTGATTCCGGCTCTCAGGTATAAAGACGTACTAACTAAGAGATTTTATTTCCAATAAGTGACTTATTCCAACTGAACAGAAAGCTTTTAGGTGACCAGATCTAGTGAGTCCAAGAGCAGAAAGGTTTTTAAGTTACCACTTTAGCCCCAACAGCAAATTGTCTACTTGGCTAGTTTAAAATTGAGAACATGTTTTTCTCCATCAGTTCTGAGCTTGCAGCAAAAGAGGTCTGACCTACTTTTTTCCCACTAATATTGAAATAGCCCTTTTTTTTTTCCCTGAAGTTATTGGCACACAGCAGAATAAAATGACTGTTCTTTGTAGGCAGCTTTTAAATTCTGAAAGCGGCTCTTTCTCTTTTCTGCCTCTTATTACCATTTTCTGCATTTTAAAGGGCAAAGCCTCATCTGGAAATGGTTAGACAAGAACGTGAACTTTTTATCACAATACAAGCAGTCAAATTCACCTTTTCTTCCTCCCTCCCTCTCTCTCTCTCTCTCTTGTCTTAAAACTAGAGACAAAGGCCTTTTATCATGGACATGGATGACCAAATGTGATTATTAATGTTGCTTTCAATCCCTAAGATTATATTTAGGTGTCTTTTTAATCTACCTTCACACCTAGGTACCACTTAATGTTTTGAAGTCTTACTTGGAATTTTAGTAAACAGCCCTAATGCTGCTCTGTTCTTCAGCATATTCACATTCCAAATAGTCTTGTCCAAACACGAGTTTGAGAAAGCCACTGAGGACTTTCCTGCATGTAATGCACAGATACACATTATACAGATTAACTGGCTGTTAACTACCTGGAGGAATGCTTTATTTGAGTTTCTGCCTTTAGGTTTCAGCCTGTTGCAAATGCTTGTGTGATGATGCAATTATTTCTATAATTTATATTGGGGCATACATTTTCCACTCCCAAGTGCCCCCAAATCATATTAGTTTAATAAAATTGACAGGAAACCTAGGTTACAATTCCCAAGTGCCCCCAAATCATATTAGTTGTTTAATAAAATTGACAGGAAACCTAGGTTACAAATAGTGGTGGTTTAAAGAGTTTCTAGAATGAAGAGGTAGAACATTCTGGTTTATTGAAGTTCATGCTAGACAGTGCTTGCTGGATGAAGTAGGCCTATGCAAGCTTGGTTGATTGACAGTACATAGAGAATGAATTATAAGTTGGAGAACAGGAAGAGTTCAAGTCTGCATGTGAAATTAGTTTCTTTAGCTTGTGTTATTCCTTTGAAGTTACTTAAGGAAAGTGAAGCATGAGTCTTTTCTAGTTAATGCAATGTTCACATCCATAATATTAAAGTTTGCCTAAATATAAAGGTCTGGTGTGAATCCATAACAGTGTTGTTCCACACATACTTCAACTAGGGAATGACAGTTCAGCCTCCAGGGAGGAAGAACTTAGTGAGTACTCTGTGGTTTGAGATGATCAGAGCATTGTGATCTGTTAGATAAGTGGTGGCCTAAGAGAGTAAGAGATGGAAACTTGTGAAATTAGGAAAAGGTTGGAGATGGGGAATCAGATAGGCAGTTTGAGAAAGGATTGGACGGGTGACTGATGAGTTTCTGTTGTTGAGTGTCAGTGGAAACTCTACAGACTGAATGTACACTTGTAAAAGCTATACTTGTTTTTCTTACACAAACCTGATGTTATCTTGATGTTTGTGGTTTGGAAGAAAGAAGGCATACCTAACTTCTTTACACCAACAGGAATGAAATATAGTTTGGGGGAATGAAGGAATGGCTTGAATCCCAAAGGATAAAAGTACTGTGCTATAGAGAAGAAATTACCTTGTATTAGAGGAACATGTATTTTTTTATTGTGTTATTAATAAAATATTTTTTGACCAGACATAAGCATGTTGCTAGATGATACTGAACAAATATGTTGCCCTGCTTGAATAGGGTAGATACACTTCAGTGGAAAGTCAATTCATAAACATCTGGCCTAATATCAGAAAGATGAACAACATTTTCATGTAGGTCAAGAAAACAAATGAAACTTGGGTCCAGTGGGATGGGATATCAAATTTGTGGGTTTTTTTAGTTTGCAGGACAGGTGCACTTCTTAAACAAAAGCAAGCAAATAGTCACTTGGAAGAGTCTTGCATTTACGTCACTGGCAAAGAGGATGTTCTACACTGAGTTCTAGAAGCACATTGCATGTTGTTTTGTGGATCATGTTGCTACCAGAAACACCAACCCTTATGCTACATTGCCAAAAGTGCTAATTGACTATAAGTATGATATCCTTCCTGGGATGTAGTGCTAATTTCTGTTACTTGTACCTCAAGGAGATTTGTCAAAAAGTCTTCTCAACATGACCACCTGCTGGCAGTCTATTTAGAACACTGGAAATGTCACCTACTTTCAGTCCAAGTCCAGCTTTGATAAAGATAAACAAAATACATGTTAGGAACAGTAAAGTACTGTCAGACTAACATTAAAACTGAAGTATATTAGCTTTTGCATGGAAATCTTGATGTAATTTCTATTCAAACAATGGATTTGTTTCCCCTGGGAAATTGTATATCCAAAATGTCTTTCATGGAGCTTTGCACAGAAGTTGAGGTCATATTATATGCTGTAAAAGCAACCAGCATATTTGCAATTATTTCAAACAGAAAACATTTGGAGAGCCTGCTAAAATACAACTTTTTGTCCTTTGGGATTTAATTTGCTTAGAAACAAAACGTTCCCTTGAAGATAAATAGCAAGAGGCACTGATTCTACTAACCGGAACAACACTTCCAAATTAATTGAAAAAGATTTCCTAAAACCACTGTAATGCTTCTACCAATTAAAACTATGTCCTGATTGGAAAGTTTGGTGCTGAAGAATTATAGTTCTGAAAACTTATTAAATTAACTTTTAATTGAGCTATTTTATATCAAACTACTTTATATCAAAGACAAATGCAGCATTACTTCAAAGAGTTCATGCTGAACATGAAAATCATTAACATTTAAATAAAGATGTGCCATATGGTTTGGCAGAAACTGGAATACTCTCAGACATGGGGGCCTTATGCTTGCAGCCTCAGAATTTGGAGTCCATTATAGTCTGGAAGGAAAAAAATCTTAAATCTTCAAAGAACATAGACATTGTCAAATGGATATATTTTGTTTTAATTCATTGGGTAATCCAGTTCTGAGTAACTATAAAGTACTTTAAATGTTACAAATAAAGGTGCAAATGGAGGGGCAGTTGGGATTTATTTTTTATTGCTGACCATGTTGGTAAATAGACTGTGAAACTATAAAATATAAACATTTTAGACACGGTTTCTTGATTTTGGTAAAATCAAGGGTGGGAGAGAAGTGAAGGGAAAAGATGTGTTCTTTGGTAACACAACATTGTCTGTGAGACAGTTCTATGTGCTGGCTTCTCTAGTTCTGAATTCCAGTTCATTCTTAGATACTGGTGCAATGATCAGTGCAAAAATGGTGTTTGCAGATTGGAGGGCTGGGCCTCAAACATTTTCCTAATTCAGAAGATTTTAGTCTGTGATTAGAAGGTACAAAGTGCTGGACTTTTCAAATACAGGCTATACCTCAGAACCCCCTTAAATCCTTGTGAAATGTACATTAACAGAAGTGGTAGGACAATTTCCAAGTGAGGGAAAGTTCTATGTAGAGAAAAAAATAGTTATGTACCTTGAAAAACATCTAAATATGACTTGTGGACATTCAGCGTGCATACTAGATGATGAAAAGTGTTGCCAGTGCAGTACAAATGCCACAGAAAAACCAATTTCCTCTGCTTTCTCAATTCAGATTTCAAGACGTCTCATGCAAGTTAGTAAGCATGGATTTCTCTGCTTTTGTTATAGAACGGTCATTTTCTTCCTGGAGATACTAGGCTGGAAAGAGGGTGGTTACCTGCAGTGTTTGAAGTTGTATGTTAGGGATTTCATTCTGCTGCTGCTCAAAAGCACGGTAGAAAAAAACTTGTCTTCCTAAACAAGTATGATATAGAGATATATATGTCTGGCTGTGCTTTGCTTTTATCTAGCAGATGGATTGTAATAGTCATATTGACACACACAGGCACACCCCCGTGCAGGGGTCATGCAAGTGGTATTTTCATCTTCTAGAATATTGCAACACAAGTCGGTAAACAAACAAACACAAACCTTCTGGTTTTTAAAACAGAAGGTACTTCCTAATACCTTAGAGTGACTGCATTTTCATAATATTTTGTTGATAAAATATTTTCATATTAATAGCAGTAGGAGAAGCAGTACTAAAAGCAGGTATGTTTTCCCACAGAATACATGCAAAAGAGGAGAAACTGCTTTAAAGAACATTAGAGACCCGAACCACTGCAGCGTTGGATGTAGGAATCTCAGGTGAGATTGCTACCATGAATAAAGCTAGATTCTCATAAGGTAAACTAGAGGAAGAAATATTCAGTCCTGGTTTTGCTTAGTCAAACATCATTTAGCTGCTCATAATAAATGTAATGCAATCAAATGAATATAGTTCATGGTAATTTTTATTTCGACCATCTGTCGGTTGTACTGTTAGGTTTTCCAGGAGTGAAAAAATGGTTTAATCATTCTCAAAACAAGTTGTCTTACAAGTCTTCACCTTATGTTTATTTCACATTCCTCTAACAAATTGGCTGAAGAGGATAGAGCTGTATTTCTGTTCTTTGCATTTAAAGAGTTTACTAAGTACAGCCACAGTTACGTAGCTATAAGCCAGTCTTCTCAAAATGCGATATAATGGTACTGATGATCATACACTTAATATCCAGTTTTTCAGAGTAACCTGTCTTCACAAATGGAGAGTTGAGAAGAAACAGTGTATTAATTTCAATTTAAAATTATAGTAGTGACTGGATTCTTTTAGAAATTGATCCTATAATGTTATGGATTTTAATCAAACATATTGATTTTTAATCAAATTTCAATATAAATCCGTTATATTAGCATGGGTTTCCTGTTTTGAAACCGCTTTCCAATTTTTGCTGTAGCAGAAATGATAAAACTTGTATTAATTATGCTGAGGAAACATACAGTGAGTTTGTTTTTTTTTTTCTTCATGAGTATTGTTTTAAGAGCAACTTCTTTTTTGTGTGCCTTTTTTTCACATGCCAGAGCTTAAATTTTTTTAAGTGCATAATTTCCTACTACAGAAAATAAATCATTTAAAGTATAGAAAAATAAGCTGTGAGGCGATGCAGAAGAGTGCGATGTGACTAATAGCATCTAACTTCTGGCAAGTCATATGGCAAACCTGTGATTGAGGATAGGGTGGCAGTTGAGAGCCACCAAAATAGAAGTGATAATAGTCCCCTAAAATCAAATAACTGTTTATGGTACAGACTTAAGTCACTTTTTTTTTTTTTTTTTTTTTTTTTTCCACTTTTGCACGGCTTTGCATTTGCAGGTCTTAGCTGGAGACTGCAGACACAGAAGTTCCAATGTATAAAGATAAAAACAATTTTCCTGGTATTCTGAACTGTCTGAAATTTGGAAGAACTGTTGATCTTATGAGACTGACTGGTCTCAGGAAGTATGGGCAATTCAGATAAGCTTTGAATAAGCATCAAACATTTTGATGCTCACTGCTTATCTTCAGTTTCAAACTCTGAAATTTTTTAAGCTTATCTGTCACAACAAAAAAGGAAAGGAGGCAAGGTGCTATCATGATCAAAAATTTGTATGGCCATCAATAATAAGAGGTTTCTCAGCGCTCTTAGACATTCCCTGGTACCTGCACCCTGAGGCTAACAGCTGTAAGTAGAGAGAGGTTTGGGCTGTGTTAAATTAGCAAAAGCACCTAGAAATATCAGCTCTTATCTCCATAAGCATTAGTCAGTGAGAGGAAAAGGTAAGATTTCAATTAACTGGAGGTGGAATATCGGTCCGTTCTGTTTTCTTCCATGTTTTTGATTGCTTCTTGTTTTCAGGATAGTTAAACATATTTAATAATGGCTATCTGAGTATTAAGGAATTAATTTGAAGTGGTCTTAAACTGAATTTTCTTCCTGACAGCTCTGCTTTGACATTTTGTAATAAGGGAATCTGGCCGAGTTGATGCTTTGCCAGAAGAAGCAAGTGCTGTAATATAGTGCTGTAATATGTAGTTCTCACGTAAGCTGCAGTGATGTTATTTTCATGCTGTGTCTTTCTTATATAGGCTAAATTCCTGCTAAATGAAATTATGGACCATTTTCTTTATTTTATTTTTTGGTGTACCTCTCGGTTGTAGAGGATGTGTTTAAAAAACAACAAACAGTATCATGATCTGTTCAGAGTTACTGAACAGCTTAAAAAAACCCAATTTAAACAGTTCAGTGATATTTATGGTAAAATTCTGTTGTGGTTGGGCTTTTTTGGGTTTTTTTTGTTTTTGTTTTTTTATAGAAAGGTTTCCTAAATAATACAACAGGTATTTGAACCTCAGGTTGTTTATTGGTACTGATGCTTTCCTCTGTGTCTACTTACTGATGAGGATACTTTCTTCAGAACTGTTTCACTGATGATGATTATGATAGACTCAAACTGATCAGTAATTTGTAGACATGTTTTTAGTGGTCATTATTCTAAGTAGTTTTATACCATACTGTATGATGGTTGTTTTTCCACACATGTGCTGTAGAATCACAGTTATGAATGTATAACTCAGGATATTATGCTAGAGGTAAGGTTTTTTTTCAAAAAGGTCCATACTTAAAGATCATCTGAAATGCTGTTAAAGCAAATCCTTTTGTTTTATTAAGTCCTCCTTACATATGTCTGTTGTCAGGTTTCACTATATAAAGAACATACTGCACTTGTTACTTTCTTTCATTTTACATGGCTGCAGTAATTCCAATTTCCATTTAATTTTAATTTTATTTCTTCTGGTTTGTTTTTATTTTTCATAGAACTGTCACTATGGCTCTGAGCATTATTCTTTCTTCCACACTTTGCCTCATCTTTTACATACTAGCTTAAACTCTTAAGAAATCCAGGTCAACAATCAGACAATGGGGTCATGAAGACAGTTAAATCCCTGTCAACAAAAACTGTTAAATGATTGGTCTGCAGAATATTTTGGAGAATAGGGTCCTATATCTAATCTTCTTATATTTTGTTTCTACAATTCTTTTCTCTGATTTTCTATATCTCTGAAATTATGAGGATTAATCTACAACAGTCTCCTACAAGGTGTTGAAACAAGGATCCAAGGGATGTTGTAATAATAAGGAACAAACCTTAAATCTTTTGAGGTTCTTAAATGCAATTTTACAGTAATTTTCCAAACATATTTTACACTATAATTTTTTCTATGTAGATTAATTAGATTTATTTCACTAAGCCTAAATAAAACCTATTTATTCTTGAAAGCAGGCAGTAATATGTAATAGATGTATTTGTATATAAATATATAAATGGAGGACCTCATCTGTAATTAACAACTGTTATACTGAATATGATTAAATTCACTTTCGTTTATAGAAATAAGCATATTATTAAAAATGCACTGCTTTGCTTGCACTTGCTGTTGGAGAGTAATTTAAATCTCCCTCATAAAGAGAAACTGTGGTAATATGTGTATTATTACTACAGTATCAGAGGAGTTACAGCAAAGAGTCAGTGTATGAACTGCAGTACTAGTATTAACCCATCCCTCCCTCTTGCCCTATAAAAAAGGAGAAAAACTGTTAACTTTAAATACCATAAAGTAAGAACTTTTGGAAGTTGAATTCCTTCGCCTTTTTATTCTCCATATTGTTATTTATATATTATTATGATGTTAGTCTTTCATCTTTTCTCGAGTAAAATAAATAGACCAAAATGGTTCAGTTTTACAGGTTTTCCAAACCTTCAATGACATTTGCAGTTGAACCCTTCTAACTTCTGCGACATTTTATTCACTGTGGACATTGGACACTGTTCCAATAGCAATTATATCATGGTAAATAAAGAGACAAGATGGCTGTTTTGTCTCCTAAATATGCAGTAAAAGCTTACACTTAACACCTTCAACTGTGTTGTCATGTTGTATACTTAGGCTCGTGATTTCCTGGGCTCTTTTTGGTGTTACCTATCCCTAAAGAACATAAACTAATTTTTTTTTGTTATGTATAAGACTATATATTTAGCTGTTAAGAAAGATTTTTTTTTTTTTTTGCTTGTGCCTGGTTTACCAAGTAATAAAGATTGCTTTTCATCATGACTGTTACAGTGCATTAATCTCTCCCTCAATCTTTATGTATCTGCAAATATAATTACTTACTTAATTTCTTTCTAGTGAGAAAGTCACTGATCAGAGTATTAGTTTGGCCAACATCAAATTCCAAACTTCAGGGAACTTGTTAAGCAACATCTAATGAAAAGTAATATCAAAGTCTTTAGGGATCGTAAGGGACTCATGATATCCTAAAGCAAATGTTTTGCTTGAGGTATTTTTTTTTCTTGATTGGTTTGTTGAATATATTCAGATACCTTGCCAAGAGATTGTTTTTTACAGTATGACGATGTCAGTGATAAGGGGTGTCATTGAGAAAGTTGTTCTAGCATAATGTAAAAGACAACTGTCAAAGACTGTGCAGGTACTCACTATTGCAAGTTTATTTTGTAAATGGAACCCCCTTTAAATTTACTTATATCTAGTGTGGGGTTTTTTTCTGTATATAGTTCTTGCAGATGAAATTTGTAGCCACCGGCTGACATAAATTACTTACTCTCTAGAAAGTAATCAAAAGCTGTCCAGACTTAGTGGAACACTAATAACTTTGGGGAAAAGGCTAACAAATCACATACAGACTTCATACACAGCAGTATTATCTGATATAACACAAGTTATAATATATTTTGCAAATTCAAAGTTAGGGATTCCTGCATTAAATTACAATAAATATTAAACAGAATTGGTTTATATATTTGAATTACACTTTCTGATTATTTAATTCTTCTTGAACTGATTTCATCCTATTTCCAACATTTCATGAAAATGTGATTATAAACACTGCATATTTATAACCTTTTAATTAAAATATAATTAAGCTTGAGGAAAAAACCTCTTCTGCATAGCAAAGAGAAGAACATTAGCAGTGGTAGGAGGAATGTAAAGTATTAAGCAGGTGGCTATATTCCAAGATCTAAAGGATCATTATGACTGACCTATATTATTTATGTCAAGAAGATTTCACCTTAACTCCATTACTTCTTGTTTGATTAGAGCATTACTTTTAGTTAAATGCAAACCCTTCACTGAAACAGGACAAATGGACAATATACCACAGCTGTGGTGCCAGCTATGGTACCCCAATTTTGTCAGGTTATTGTTAGATTTTTTTTTTTTAAGTGCTACCTTTTGTGAATTCAGTTAGCTTCATATACTAGCAGTTTAAATCAGTGTAAAGGTAGATTTAATAAATTTTACTGAAATAAATACCTCTCATTTTCTCTTTGTAGGTGATCTCAGGTCTCTATCTTGTCCTCTGAAGGTAGTAATCTATTTACCCTGACTACAAGTCCTGTCAGAACCTGCTTTGCTTAGAGCTTAATTGCTCTAAGGAACACTTGAAAAAACCTGAAGGGCTCCTCTATATGCTCATTCCCTTTCTTATTTAGCTTCAGCAGCAGATAGCTGAGAGTATGCTGACATGTTTAGAGACAAGTACAGAGCTCTGAAGGTCTACTAGCACAGTTTTCAAGGCAGGATTAATACCTATAGTAAGGAGTGGTAGTATAGGTATCTTTGCACTCTGCTGTGTCATATGGCTATTCTGGGCATGTGCACAGAACAAAACTTTGTGTATAATAAAAATGAGAGGTAGGTAGGCTGTCGCAGGGAAAACTGCTCAACTTGTGGTTTAGAACAAATAAGAATTAGAGCAGCTTAATGATTTATTAATAACATGTTATTAACTGTCTGTCAGTGAGCCAGTCATTCAGGATAGCTACAGCAGCACACACAAAATGTTAATGAAGACGTACAATTTTCTAAACACTTTATAACTATTCCTCAAATGTTCTAGCCATACACTCGCTTCTATGTGCATGCTCCCCCTCTTGCAGGCCATGAGAGTTGCAAGCACCTCCCTCCATTTCTGGGGGTGCAGGTTCTCCTATTTACATACATGTTAGAGCTGTGGGTGTCCTGGCTTTATGTGTACTCTGCTGCTCCCTAAAACCTGCTAATCCACATGCAGGTGGGAAAGGCACCACGGTCACATACATACACCCAGGTTTGGGTCCCTGGTGCTGCACCCCGCATTGTCACTCCTCTAGCTGGATGTAGTCTGCTTATGGCATTCAAAGGGGAGGATGCTCTGCCTGGCCTACTTAAGAGGTCATGGTGTCAGTTCGGCAACTTCTGCTAGTGCCAATCCAGGTTTAGACAGCTGCTCTGTTATCCTTTTCTCCCTCTAAGATCCCTCATGACTGTTGCAAATTTTCATGCTTCTAATTTCATTTTATTTATTCAAGCGGAGGCGAGAGATCACAAGGTTAAAGTTTGCAACTAAATGTCATTTAATTGCCAATACAAGAATCTGTACTGTCCCAACTAAGAGTAATTTAATTTGTAAACTACCTGTAGGATGTCAAGCTCTCAAAATCATGTGTCACTACTAAACCTTTTACAGCGGAGACAGCTGCAGTATCCCTGTGAGTGTTCACCTCAGAAAGTTCAGCTTTATTCACCGTGTGAAAAGTGTGGAAATAATAGTAACTGGACATGTCAAAGCATGACTCCATTCCAGAAAATGCCAACAAACCAGGCCACTGGGCTGTAACTAAGCATGGCTTCTAGGATGTTTCTTTGTAAGGGGGTGGGAGGAGGATGGGAACGGGCTGGTTGAAGAATCATAAAGCATTAGAAATGTTATATGGAATTAAACAAGGAAGGAATTATTTGCTAAATCATAGTGTCTTTGCTTAGTGGTGCTTGATATCACTCTAGGAAGCAGTCTTCCTGCTTTCTTCCCTGGTATACTAATAAACAAGACTTGATAATTCCTGGAATTGTTCTTTATTGTAATACCTATGCTTATTTATATGGCTTTTGGGGCTCTGCAGTCCTGTAGCATTGATAATGTGACGCTGAACCCATAGTGTTTCAACAACTGGCTGGCTGCCTTCTGCTAAATATGGGCTGCCACCTATGTGTTCTGAAAATTGAAGGTATTCACTAAAATAGGAAGTTCTAAAATAAACTATTTCTTTTACTTAGAAAAAAAAAGAAATCCAGAAACTTGCACCAGATCTTTTATTTTCCAAAGAATATAGTCTCATGTCTCAGTTGTAGAATGAGAGGTAGAAAGACTCCAAGGGACAAAGTTCAGCAGTCTGTCTGCATATAATCAGTTACCAGATTGGAGGCTTAATTAAATGAGATGTAACAGGTTAAGTGAAACACCAGGAGAAGAAAGACAGCTGTAATGTAAACACATTTGATTTCTGGTAAAAAGTTTAAAGAACATTCTGAATGTAGCAATTGTATATTCCTTAGAATATACATGGGTAACAAATATTTGTCCAAGAGTGTGTTGTTGCAGGGGGTAGTTACTATTAAGTTTTAGCTTGATCTATACCCATGATGCTTTTTATAAGCAAGCCTCTAAAATGTTCCCAATAGAGAGGAGTGTCAATAGCGCTGACATGTCTTGTACTTTACTTACTCTTTGCAGTTCTCTTTGAAGTAATATGAAGAGACTAGAAAATATATGCGTGTATGCTGGGACATGCTCTGTTTGTCATTTTTTTTCTCTACTATCAACCAAGCATTTGAAAAATGATACTAATTTTTGAGGGGCCGGTATGCTGCTTTTGTCTCTGAAACAATTCATTTTAACCTGAGAAGACAGAATGGTCTTAGCAGCTTCCTAAAAGCTGTCATAACTATTGCAGTCTCCAGAATTTGATAAATCTAACCATTTTTTTTCCTTTTGTGAGAAAACTATGTTTGCCTATGTCTGTTCTTTCTCCTCTAAATCTTGAGCTGTCATTTCTCATTTGCCTTTCATTGCTGATGTTACAAAATTGCTTACTAAAAACGTTTCAGAAATAAATCTGTAATAGAAATTCTAAAGTATAATCACAGATATTAGCAGGGATGTGAAAATGCAAATTTTTTTCTGTCTTTTCATATCTTCCTTTCTAACGTGCAGCAAATTGTTGACCTTTACCACTAAAAAAGACAAATTTGGTTTTATTATGTACCTTGTATTTGATACCTTGTTGACTATAGTACAGTATGAATCTTACTAGATAACATAGTCTGGCTTCCTACCAAGAACAAGCTATACCTTACTACAGTTCATTGCAATGTCTGGCTGCTTTGGAATAGAGGAAAAGTCTCTTGACAGATGTCCTGACAAAGCAATAATGAAAAGGTCATACCACATTTCCTGCAGCATTTATCTTGTTTCTTTAGTGGCTGTGTACTGAAAACTAGATCCAATTATATCTAATTAGGAACACCAAGTTCTGCAATAAAGTTAAGAAACTATTAAACACTTTTGTCAAAATTGTTACACGTTGTATTTGAAAATTCTAAAACTGTTAAATGGCATCTTGCCAACATTACTATTCAGATTCAGTCTCGAAACTTTTTACCTTTTCTAAAGATCAAGGTCACAGAGCTCAGCATTTTTTGTTTTATGGGGCCTTTGGGCCATTTTGAACTATTACAACTTCAAGAATTGTTGATTATGATTGAATGCTGGAACAAAAGCACATCATAGACATTCTCAGCAAGTCTTCCCTGACAACATTGTCAGCACATGGAATAACAAATCCCTGATATTCAGGACAATTATGAAAATGCTTGCTTGCTTATCAGTTATTTTATCTTCCCTTGATAAGCCGTATGTGATTAAACAGTAATTCTAAAAATACTGCATATTTGAGCAAGTACACCAATTATGTTTCTTTTATCATAACGCTCTGATTTTAGAAAACAAAGTAAAAATAATTGACGATGCTAAAGAAAATATCTTCTGTGTTGATAGACAAGAATAATTTGGATAAATTTGGAACAGGCTATTTTGAAAGGCCACAGAAGTCTACAGAAGTCTTTCAGCTGACATAATGAGTTTTGTTAGACCCATAGCTGTTAACTACATTGGTAACAGTGTCATCGTTGTTATGGCACTGGTAAAATAAGGTGCCTAATTGTTTGGGTTTTACACTGCTTAAAAATTGACCTATTTATTTTGCTTTGTGTTGGACCTTTTCTGCATAAGCTATATCAACAATAAACTTCATTACATTCCAGCTAGCTCCATATTTTAAAATGTTTAGATAGAAAATTTGGGCCTAAGTCAAGCAGGAGTTAGAAGTCGCTAAGATTGTTCTCGTCATCTTTTCTTCTAAATGGGAAACGTGTTCTGAATAGTACGTTTAGAGAGAACTGATGTACAATGAATCTTATTTTCCCTCTGCATTTTGTAACAAGAGGTGAGTCAGAATACACTATTCTTTATTTTATAAGCCTTAATTATACAGTTGCAAAAACTGGCTAAAAAATAACTTTAGTAATTGTTCAACTAAATGCTTACAATTTTCTTTCCCTCCATTTTGTCTTCTGGTGACTAATGTGTGATATACAGAAGTGGATGACTAATAGAAGTTCTTCCTGGGCTCAGCCAGCTTTTTTTTTTTTTGAAAAATCCAATCAAAATACACGGACTGAAGGAACAAAAGACCTTTCAGTCCAATTCTGTCCTCAAAGGCCAAGTTACCAGAGTCAATATCCCTCATACAAATTACTGCCTGTATATTCTTATATGTTCTATACATAACATAGTATATGCTTAAATCCTACCCACTTTTATCTAGTGAGAAAACTTTTTGTTACTGAAAAAGCGTTCCTCTAATAACACAGGTGACATAACACCAGGACTGATGAACTTGACTTTCATTAAGAAGCCTGCTGGAGTGAAATAGTTATATACTCAAAAAACAAAGCTGGTGAAAAGAAGAAAGTAAAATGAATGCAGCTTTAATACAGTCTCTTCATTCTCATTATTTTTGATAAAAAGCATATTTGGTTTACTTATGAAGTGCTTTTACTTTTAGTTATGTTTTTATAATCTGAATCAGGATTTAATTAGAAATTATTTATATTTGATATGTTTAATTATAAGAATATACTAAGAATTTTAGGACTGACTTACAGGGCATTACAAAAATACTTTTGAAACAATGAAGAAGTACCTTGAAAAGAAATATGAAAGATGTATGGTAAGTATGCAACAATTGTGAGGGAGCTTGGAGTGAGAAGAGGATAACAGAGCAGCTGTTTAAACCCATTTTGACACTGGCAAAAGTCGCCCCAGCACATGACTTCTGGGGCACTCACAGGTAGCATGTGTAACTGTGGGAACCTGCACCCCCAGAATTGGAGGGGTCTTACAGCTGTGACTGTGTTTTTGTAACCAGAACTTTTTATCATTACTGATAAAAGGATGTTTCTAAATTTGTAGATCTTTATTAACATTTTTCAGTGTGTTACTGTTTTATCTGTTTTATGGCTGAAATTGTGGTCCTCGGTGATTGGTTCACTGTTTACCAATTAATGACATATCATTAATAAATCAATAAACCACTTCAATCCCAATTTGATTTATGCCATATGAATTGAGTGGGGTTTTTATGCTGGTACCTATTGATTCTAGAAGCTTTATTTGACCAAATCAAAGATTACAATAATTAAATTCTAGATGATTTGAGCATTGCAGTGTAGTGACGTTTTTTCCTGCTTGTTAGAAATCCTGAGATACACCTTGTGGGAGAGAAAAAAAAAAGTAATTCTAAAAAACTTTCTCCCTCCTCAGACATCTTAATTATTTGACTTATTTTTTCAGAGAGTCATGATTTTTGTAATTGTAACTGTTACAGAGTCTACTCCTGGAGGAAGAAGTACAAGGGTTATAAAAATGCTAATTTCAGCCAGAAAGTATAAGTAAATAATAGATAAAGTATAAATAATTCTATTTATTTTTTTTTCTCTGACACTGCAAAATAGGGACTAGATTATTAGTAGAGAAATTGCTTAATCCAGGCTCATATTATACAGTTGAGCATCTAGCCTCATAAACTTGAGTGCTTGAAAATCCTTGAAAATCTTACAGTTCTCAAATACAGGTGTTCATTGTACTCTACTGGGGTATAAACACTTGAAGAAACAAATCATATAATGGTGCGTAGGCCTATTACATGCCAAGATGAATTACAAAGGAATATGATAGTACCAAAGTGATAAAAGATTATGACTTTATATGCTGCTAGTGCTGAACCACAATTATCTTAGCCAAGAACAAGCAATTATTCAAAATACAACACAATTTACTATAAATGCAGACTACTCAGAATATATGGGGTATAAGTCCTACACTGATGTAAAATAGTTTGGCTCAAAGGTAAGTTTTCAGAATCAGTGTGACCTTTTCATTTCCCTGAGTTATCAGCCTGTTCCCATAGCATGGATAATTTTTTCAGGCACTTTAAAAATGGGTCTGTAGAGACAGAAACTCTTGAAATTTTACTCTAAGCCTCCTTACTTTCAGTGGTTGCAGTTTTTTTGTGTCATGCTATGGGTTTTTTTGTGTCATACTCTCCTGCGCATTAGGAGGCAATGATTTA
>NW_009259970.1:900038-900412 GCF_000687185.1 Egretta garzetta
TAGACTGTTCCCCTCAACAGTCTGGTCTCAGATGTGTTTGGCGGGGCTTGTGTTAGGGTGGCCATGACCTGCTACATACCAGTTACAACAGCTTCCAGCTGGCCCTGTGGCAGAGAGAACCAGGACAAAAAACACCAGCTTGTGCCAGAATTACTCACCAGAGAAGTGTACAGTGCCCTGTATTAAAGGAGACTGCAGCCATTAAGTTGGGTGCTCTCCACACAGAACAAATGGTTCCCTTCTGCGGGAAGTGCTGCCAGAGCAGGAACTAACCTGAGGGAAGCGCCACCCAAATGGCTGCCACACTAGAGGGGGGATGCTCCTGAGGGAAGTGCCGCCCCAGCTGCGGCCAGTGCAAAGGGTGGGCGCGTCGG
>NW_009259970.1:900564-990360 GCF_000687185.1 Egretta garzetta
TGCTGCCATGCCAAAGCGTGGACGCTCCTGAGGGAAGTGCTGCCATGCTGGAGTGGGGACACTTGTGAGGGAGCGGTGGCCCGCTACAGATTGCACACCAGAGCAGGGCCAGTGAGTAACACAGCAGCAGAAACTTTTAGGCACCTGCCTCGATGGCTACACCATCTGTTGCCTCATCAGAGGAATTTTCAGTGGACTGGCAGTGAAAATGAGATAATTGGAGAATGGGCAGGTGGGAGGATAAGGCTTTGTCTAATCATGCTCTGCTTTTGCTCAGTACCTGAATCAGCAATCAGAGGTTTGTGTCAGTGGGCAGTAAATTAACTGAAGTAAAACTCCCCAACTCTGCACTGTTTGGGATGCTTGGATGAGACTTGATCCAAGCCTTAGCTCTTACA
The DNA here is from genome assembly GCF_000687185.1 of Egretta garzetta. Taxonomy (NCBI): domain Eukaryota; kingdom Metazoa; phylum Chordata; class Aves; order Pelecaniformes; family Ardeidae; genus Egretta; species Egretta garzetta. The sequence goes on from NW_009259970.1 coordinate 900,963, forward strand.
CAGACTCCCTGTTTGGATCATCCTGGTGGACACTAAGTAGAATGATCCAACTGCACTTACTGGGCACTATAAATTTTCCTTGAGAACTTACATGGAGCTGTCAGGGTGTTGTGAATTCACATCCCAGCCCTTTCTAGAGAAACAAAAATAAAATTGTATACTTAGCAAAAAATAATTTATCTATCTCTAGGTGTGGCATTGTCAATAGAAGTAGTGATCACCTGGATTTGTGATGGGGCCAGGGCACCTCAGGAGAAGATGGAGGGCTCTGGTAAACACGGGGTCTGCAGAAATGTGAGGGGCATTGTGTCCTGTCTCACAGATACTTCTAGGGAGCCATTTTGCAAGTTCCTCTCCAGTTAGTAACACAGCAAATATAACTAAAATGCCATCACCTGTGGTGCCTGCTAGGCTCCAGATGGGAAGTAAGTGAGCATTAGAGGTTATCACTAGAAAGCATAAAGGGTAATTCAAGCAGTGGTTCTCTGAATCCTTAGAAGCACTAGGCATCCACTAAGTCAGGTGAAAATCTGTGGAAATAAAAAGAAATCATGCTTTAGGAATATCAAATCAGCTCAAGAAGTTCATGATAGAGGCACCAGAATTTTTTTTTTTTCTTCCACAGTGAATTTTGTATTGGGAATGCATGGAATTTGTGTCAGCTGCTTAACTTCAGCATATCCTATGGACAGCAGCTGTCAGGATATTACTGTAGTGCTACTCCATGATTGCAGGTAGCAGGTAAGGGAAAATAACATTTCTGAAGTGGCATTCTTATGGCATGTGTAATTTGATAAAATGTTAATTATAGGTTTTCATTAATACTTTATGTTATGTAATATGTTTCAAAAGTTAGTATGTTCTTTGTATTTCAATGCAGTAATCAATTAATCGTATACATTTTTTAAAATACAACCAGAAAATACTTTTCACTGTTAGAATACAGCTATCGGCCTGGCATTTTCCTCAATACTAATGTGGTTTTAGTTTACTGTTAGTCTGTAATTAGCAAATTTCTTTTTAAGTTCTGAGGATTGCTTGGGGACTTGCTGAATTGGAAGACAGCTAGTGTTTTTCTGTGTTGGTGGTGAAAGAGATGTATTTAATTTTGCTCCTGCACTTGCAGTATTTTTCAGAATGTATTTGTATGTTATGTTATAAAATGTATATGTCTTTTAGTAGTCTTTTTTTGTATTTATAGTTATACAAACAAAGTAGTTCCTATTAACGTTCAGTGTTTGAATCCATGTGGCATCAGAATCTTTTTGTGTAATAGGGCATTATAAACCTAATATTCTCACATTAGTGTAAGAAAAATATACCTGAACATAAATTAGCTGGCTTTGAACAGTAGAGTTCCCAGGTAGCTGAATAAGCTCTATTTAAACTCACTATAAATTTATAACAGAAAATGTGATCAGTCTGATTTTGTAAGTGCATTGATTACCATTTGTGTCCTAATTCATTTAACTTCACCTGATCATCCGTGCATTGTGCATATTTCTTCTGCTAGAATGAAAGTAAGTCCTGTGGTTAAACTAAATAATCTCTTTGTCAATGTACAGCTCAGAAATCCTAGCCTTACCTATCAGTTGCATGACTGATATGTAAGACAATACAAATATTATTTCAAGGGAAATAAACTCCTAAGGCACAATATACTAATACAAGAACTCTGGACAGGATTTTGTTGGCGTATGAAATTATGCTTGTATAAAATAATACTTTAATGGCTTGTCTATTGTTTTTATTTTATTTATATTATTTTTTTTTTATTTTATAAAAGTACCTATGATGACTGTACAAGAAAAATTCCCAGAATTTGTAAGGTGATTTTTGTCCCACCACCTCCACCCCCAGTAAAAAAAAAAGTTCTATAGAATAAATTTACCATTTAGAGTTAATGTTATACTGTCTAGAACAATCTTATATGGCAGCAGTTCAAGTACTTCATCATAGTAAAGAGAACTCTTTTGGGACATATATACATATCATGAAACCTATGAAATTTTGATGTCCCTAGAGCCACCAGGAATTTGAGATGGGACTAGCCCCAGATGTCTAACTTCTATTAATATTCACTGAACACAGAAATAGCTTTAGTTTCAAAACCAAATGGTAATAAATTGTGCATACTGTAGCTGTCCCTGTAAGTGGTCTCTGCAAACAGAGCAACCTCTCATTAAGGGTAATATCTGTTAGAGCTTACACTACATTTAGAATAATTGATATTGCAGATATGTATGTGGACTGAATATCTATCTTTGATCTTTTGCAGTGATTTAAACACAGTTGTGCTGACTTCAGAAAAGTTGTAGTGTTGAAGTCTGAAAGGGATTAAGGCTTATTATTAATAGTCTTTAAAATATTTCAATGAAACTTAGATTGACTGTCGTATTTTTATAACCTGTTCATCCCTTAACATATGGAAGGAGGACTACAAATCAGGCTTCTGTTCAGACATTATAAGTGATTAAAATAGTTTCAAATGGATCCTCTCCCTGCCCCCCACCTTGATCATGTGAATGAATTCTGAGTACAGGCATGGAAGAAAAATTCAAAGTACACTTGTCTTTCATTCTAATGCCTCCTGAACCAGAATATTTATGCAGTGTGCCTATTTGCATGGTATCCCATTTTTCATGTCATGTGGCAATTTATTGTCTTGAAAGAGAGGTTTTAGCAAAAGGAGCTCTTTGCTTTCTTAAATACTATTAGTTATATACTTCAGGTCATGGTGCCAATTGGATTTTAAATATGCTGGATTACAGTGAAACTCATGTGGAAGTACCTGTGACAGTCACATGAATGCCACATGAATTCTTAATCATCTGTGGGTTATAGTGAATACTAAATGAATTATTAAGATAAATGTAACTATATTCCATCTTTGTGATCAGGGCAGCTGTGTGAGTAGAAAGGTAAGTGTGACCTTGATAAAAACAGTCAGAGAACTTATAAAATGACTATGCAGTGTATGTGCTGAAGGAAGAGATAGACTAGCACGTTCACTACACAATTGGGGGGAAATAGAAGCTTGCAGGCATGCTGCTGGTGTATTTTGTGTGTGTGTCTGTAGGTAACAGAATGAGACATGGAATATCACACTAAAATTTAAACATGCCACCCCTAAAAAAGTTGATCAAGACCAGAGAGCTTATGTTATCATTTATTTGTACATCGTAAATACATCATCACTGCAGAGTACAGAGAAAACAAAATAAGAACAAGAACAATTAGTCTTGCCTGGGTTTAGAATTATGTTGCTAACAAATTTGTTCAGGGCAAAAGTCAGCATGACATGATACCAAGTGGGTGGAATTCTGGCTCTGCTGAAAAGCTTGGAGACTTTGTATTAATTTATTTTATTCTTGGTGTTTATTTCATAAACCAAAGCTCACTGGTGTAACTGAGAAGTCTTCTACTGCAGGGTAGATTGGACTTGTCTCATGGATGAAATCCCGCTCTGCTGATGCATTGTCCTTTTCCAAGCAAGTGGGACAAAAAGGATAAAAACATTTTTACTGAAGAAAACCCAGTGAAACCATAAAAATATTGTCTTGCTGTTAGTATATTTTTCTGCCTATTTTATAAAATCTCATAACCTTTCCCCTAGGTACAATAAAGAAACTTAATGTCCAAGGAGACACTAACCTGTGTTTCATTTTTGTAAGAGAAACATTTTCACATTTACTCTTAAATTATTTCAGTTGCTAGTAGTGTTTGGTGGTGGTATGTATTCAGAACTTCTAAGGTTCTTTTGCTTTGAAATGAGCATTTTTGGAGAGTTCTGTGTATTCCATCTCATCAAAGGAATTTCTCATTAACGTATGTTGTACCTGAACCTTTGAAGATACGGTGCTTATTAGATCGGCATTGTATACCCACTTCATTATTCATTCAGTCACCTTTATGTTATATTAAACTCTTAGTCATGAAAGTGATGTGCTGTACTTTCAGATTTGGGAGGGGGACTGTTTCCAAGGAGAAATTTGGGACTTCCACATTTTATTTTTTAAATTTTTTTAAGACAAGTTTCTCTTTAATGTTTGCCTTACAATCTAGTTTAAAGCTGTAGTTGAAATACCAGCAACTCAAACATATATCTGAAATATCTTTGGGTAATCCAGTAAACTGGCTTTCCCCCCCTACAAGGAGGTCAAAAGTTCAGCTTTCCTTATGACTGTGAAAAGAAAATTAATTATACTTATTGACTACTTAACTGATCAATATTGCAATAAGTTTAATATTTTATTTATCAGGATGAAGTTGCAATGTTAATAGTAGCAAGTATTACACACTTTCATCTACTGCATAGATAGAAGTGAGTAATTAACATACTGCTGTGTTTTGTGACTTTTGCAGATAAAACATGTTCAAGTTAAAGAGTACCCACAGCTACTCTAATTTGTTATAGCTCCATTGGCTTTGACAGAACAAATGCTTTGTAATGTTATGCCTCAAACCCTGTAACATCTATTTGGCAAGTTCTTCCTAATACAGCCTGCAAAACAAAGATCACATTAATACTTTTCAAATGGATTAAAGAGAGAGACTTCTTGAAGTTATCATTTGAAACAGATCTTCGTGAAAATTACTTTAACCGTAGACATTTTATGGACTTCAGCATTTTATATCAGCATTGAATCTTGTTCTTAACACAGAAATTTCAATCCTGTGGCAAGTTTTAGAAAGTTGAGTTGCTGATGTACTAAAAGATGCTACAAAGATTCATGAAAGCACTTGCTTAGCCAGTTATTGTATTTACTTTATGCAGTGAATCAGAAGGGAAAAATCCTGTATATACTTGCAATTCTTATCCATATTTTTTTGAGGAAAGTTGCATCTGAATGCTCAAATTTATTTATTATTTTAGATTGATAGCATGTTGATTGGTGGAAGAAGTTTTGTGCCTTTAATAGATCGACTTTATCTATTAGTCTGATCTTACCCTGAGTTACAGTGTTACACCAAGGTTTATTAGTATTTCTGGAAGGTGCTTTTGGTTTGTTTTTAAAGGCCACCTCTCTTAGGCATTTAATTCTACGAGCCTGAATTTATATTGCTAGTTCCTGTAGAGTGCCATAGTGTAGAATGCGAATGTCACATGAATAAATGTATAGCATATATGCTGTATATAATTATTAGGATTTTTCAGAGTTGTATTTTTTTCTGTATGATTTTAAAAGAACAAGATTTTTCAGAGATGCAGAAGATTTATCCTCTGAAAATTGTTTCCTTCAGGAATTTTTATTTAACTATTTTTAAAAATCTTGACCCAAATGTACAGAGTTAGCTTGTACCTTAATATTTTATATCTGAACATAACAAAGTAGCAGCAACCTAGCAGATAGATCAAGTAGGAATGCTCTTCATAATGAAGATATGTTGGTGAATCTCTTGTTAACTGGTTTTCCTCTTAATCTTGTATTATCAGACCTGGCAATTGCTAGTCCTTAGGTTTTAATATCTCCAAGAAATTCTCTCTTTTAAAAAATAGATTAGCATAAAATTAAATTGAACTTTTTAATGATTTGCAAGTTTATGTAAATGACCAATTTAAAAAAAGAATTTTATGTAATCGGACATATTCATACTCAAGCCTAACATTAAGTGTTCTCTGCAAATCTCATTATATGCAGCTCATGAGAGTGTAATTAACATATTAATTTATATGCAGATAGCCATCTGAATGCCAAAGCATTTTTATTCAGCAAATTCCTTTCCACTTTTGAATTGGTATAGGGGAAAAAAATGTGAAGGAAAACTTCATGGAGTCAGAATGAGAGGCATTCAAACTCTAATGAATAACATTTTTTTGACCGTTTGTAGCAGATGCACTTTCAGTTGTCTGTTTTCAGGACATCCTGTATAAACAAATGCAGACTTTTATTTATTTTATTTTTTTTTTCAGTATCTCTGTTTTAGCATGACTGTTCAGTGTAAAATATGATTAAACAACTTGGTTCTGAATTTAGTTGGACTTGCCAAAGAGAATAAATTTCAGTGAAAATGTATTGGTCTAGTATCTCCTCCTACTCCTGTACCATAAAGGCATTTATACAGCCTTGCATTATTTCAAGAGCACACTTAAAGTATGAACATAAGAGTAAAATGAACCTGAAGTAGATTCCCTGATATTTCTGATCCCTTTGCAATCAAAGCTATAAATCAAAACCCTAACAGAGGACTCTAGCTAGAAAGGAGGAAGAATTAAGATAAAGGACAGGATTCTTAAGTAAAGAAAAGTATAATATGCTTCTATATCAAAACCAGTGATTTTTATTAGTACAGATAATACAAGTAGATTCCCTTCTCAATTTTTGTATTTTCATATTACTTTGTTTTATAAGGTTCTGGCTACTTTCTTTGTGTTCTGCAAAATTATAAAAACTCCTGTAAAATGCAAACAGAAAATGTTTTGAGGAATGTTTGTCAAAACACGAATAGATGATATTACACTGATACAATCTATTTTAAAACCTTGATTTTCAAATAACTTTTCTGAAGTCTGAACATACAGTGCTTAAACTGTGTTATCTAGCTATGACTAATAACGAAGCAAAAATAACTCCATCTGAGATTGTAGTATCATAAGAAATAAATTTCTGCAATATTTTCTATTAGTTAATTATAATTACCTTAAGTCATATTTAGATCATAAGGCAGACAAATGGAGAGGGACAGTGGACTCAAATATTCATGAATTTTAAGCCTCAATTCTGTAGATATTTGCACACTGATTTGTTCAGATTTCTGGTTTGCAATATTAAAACAACACTTTAAGTTTCAGTATGTGTAAAAATCCAAATACTTCGGCCTAAAAAAAAGTTGCTAAAACATGAAAACCAAACAAAAAACCCAAAGTGCTTGGAATTCCTTTCTGTAACCCTTCAAACAAAATGAAAAACACTTTTCTCAGACATTGGTAGACTTTTTTGTGTGTTTGTATAAGGCATTGCTCTTTGAAGTCTGAAATTTTCCATTTGCTTTTGTCCTAAGTGACTGGAATAATATTTTTTCAAGTGACCAGTGAACATTCTCTTTATTTTCTGTTTTAACATGCAAGAAAGAGCAAATTTTAAGGCATGTTTCCAGAGACTTAAACAACCAGATAACTATTCTTTTAGTATTTTCTTCTTTTTTTTCCCTGTTTTCCCTTGACATTTGGTTTCTTATCACTATTGATAATAAATTTTTTTTTATACAATTCCTAATTAAATCTTTTTTTCTCCAGTCTTCCTTGTTGCTTCTATAAGCTGCAGGTTAATACTTAATTACAACCAGATGCATTAATTTTCCAGAAGTTTCAAATACATGCAATAGAAGTGTAAGAAGGGCTACAGGAAACTGTTTTCTAAGTTTAAGTTGTAAAATGAAATATTTCAAGGATTTGAATAAGGTATTGAAGACAACATGATTTTTTTTTAATATATATATTATTGTAGTTTTCACAACAAGGATAACTGTGCACAATGTTCTTGCAAAGTCTTGTATTGAAAGATGAAAATTCTGGTGTTGACAGTATACATTTTAACTTCCAAAAGCCTCTGAAGGAGGAGGGGAGGATGGAAATATCATCGCATATTTTTGGTTGTTTTCTGTGTAGCCAATACTTTTCCAATTTTACATGTTCATACAAACCCAGTAGCTGGAGATGAACATGCTATAAATGGGGCTGTCAAAAGAAGTTTGTCAAGCAACCTGATTATTTAAATGCTTTGCTCTATTCTTCTACCATTCAGAGTTCTCCAAATAAATAAACCTTGTATATTATCTAAATCACTTATCATTTTTGCGTTAAGGGATTTCCTGGAATTAATATTTACAAATAAATTAAGTAGTATTATAATGATCTTGGTGAACTACAGGGATATTATATATTTGTTAAAATTGAAATCTATTTGCTATGCATTTTGAATAGATCAACAAACATAATCTGACCTCTGAATAAGCAGAGAGTCAAATATGTGGGGGTTTTGTGTTTTTGTTTTTTTTTTTTCTCAAGGTGGCCAGTCTTGGTAACTAGTTTTATTTTCTGTGTAGTCATGAATGTCTAAGTGACATGATTTACATTGGACTACATAATAGAAAAAAGGGCACTGCTATGATTTTGGAATAAAGAACACCTATTCACAACACTATAAAAATTTTTCACTTGTTATTCGATGTATGGTAAGCTGGATTAACATGTAAATTAGTTTGACATTCTTTTATAGTCCTTTTCAGTTCGTGAGTGATTATTTTGAGAGAGCTGAACATACACAGTTTTGTGTGGTTTTTCCATTTCTTTAATGTCCATTTTATTTGTTCTTTACGGATTAACTTTGAGATCCAGGTTGCTATTTATCAGTCACTGTCAGTTGGAGTACTAAACAAAGCTGAGAATAGACTTTGACTTGAGAGTTATGGAAATATATTTCAGTGCTGGATAACAGACCATCTACTGAGGCTGCTTGATCTTGATGTTGTAGTATACAGTAGCTTCAGCACTGACTTATGTTTCTGTTGCCTTCTTTCCCTTCGTTCCTCCTCTTTGGTCTGCAGAAATTGTGTTTGGATTTGTTGGGGACAGGTTTTGAAAACTTACTCTTTCTTTTTTGCATCACTGTTGTTACCCAGACTTGTTGCCCCCAAAAAATTTTAGAAAGGAATAGAATATGAGCATGTCATCTAGTGGCAACAGGCAGCACACCCTTGAACTTCAAATGCCAGAAAAGGGAGAGGGGATTCTATGCTTACTGTTCATTAACACAAGGCCAGGCTGCTAAAAGGACTCTCTTGTTCCTTTCTTCTTGCTACTGTGGATGGTCAAGAAGCTTAGCTAGTAAATGTTTTTGACATTGCATGCTTCAGACTCTGCTGCTCTTGATAAGATGCCTATTACAGTTTTTACTTTCATCCTCCCTCCTTCCATCCTCAAATTACACATAATATTCAGGGTCAAAATTGAGAAATGCCAGATATAAATTAATGTTAAATTATTGTGCCCCCTTAATGCATGCTTTAGTTGCATTCCATACTTTACTCCTTAGCAACCCCCTCATTCAGCACACAAAATAGGTGTACTGTGGGAACGAATGAAATGTAGAGTACTTTGAATTGATTGATTAAAATTCTCTAATGCTTTGCACTGAAGAAATGAAATAATGAAATGGAAAAGGTTGATTTGGCCTAGTATAAATATTTAACTTTGAATAAAGGAAGAAGTTGCATGCAATTTAAAAAAACATTCCTGGAGCTAATGGGAGACAAATGTTTGTGAATAATCAGTGACAATTAACCATATGCAGCAAAATTCTTGAATGTCTATGTTACTATTATGCTAAAACTACTTAGTAGATGCTTATGTAATTTTTGTTGTTCTTCAGTGACTAGTGACTAGCTCTGGACTAAAAATTTGCAGTTCTAATGATCATTTCTACCAGAAAGCCACTGTATCTGACAAAGTCTATGCAGAATTGTCTGTTACTTATCTGAGCTTTTGTGTGGCATTCCTAATATGCACATGTCAATTTACATACATACTAGATATCTGCATTTCAGTTTTTCCCAAATGTAAGCACTGTCTTTTTTTAAAAAAAAAAAAAAAACAACTTTTAATATTGGTACTTCTGCACTCCGCTCTTGGACAATTTTTTTTGTCATTTGAAAACCAAAAAAAGTCTTGGTAATTTCAGTAACATACTTCTTGAAGAAACAATATCTGATTTTTAGCTATTAAATCACCTTGTAATAGATGGTAAATGTTGACCTATAAAATTGGCTTTATAACAATTTCTTTATAAAATTGCAGACATAAAAATATGTGCTGCTGCTGTGTAATTTTCAAAGTTTCTGAAATGCCATGAAAGCTAGAATCTGAAGATTGCACTCATTTGGACATTGTGAAAATGTAGTTTTTACAATACCTGCTCTCTCTATGTCTAAATCTAATCCAAAAACTATGACTGACTTCTGGTCTAATTCTTTGCTTTATCCACACACCTGTTACAGCATTCATCAGCAAGTGTGTTGGGTTTTTTGTGTACACTAAGCAATGAAGTTAATGTTTTGATTTAAATGGAAATTGGCAAATTCAATTATTGGATCCTCTTTTAACCTTTTTTCCTTAAGGTTCATATATCATTTTCTGGAGAAGGTATTTCCGTGTATTTGTGGAATTATGTGGAAAAACTGAAATATTTTAATAAATAACATCTCCAACCCTACCTTGAGTAAACAAGCAATAAGAAGAAAATTCTTAGAGCAAATATTGTGACAAATGTAGCTATTGAAAAGCAGAAGTTGCAGGAAGTTCAGCTATTAAATATCTCTGAAAATTACCCAAGTAAACTTTATATTTAGATGACATATTTACTTTCTAAAGTGTATGGTTTTTTTCTGCCACTTTCTAAAAGGACAAATTACTGTCTGTCAGGACATAGTGAGGACATGGTTATGAATCAATCCGTTTCTTTCACATTTTAAAGCAGGCCAGAAGGAGAAAAGATTATCTGGGTGAATTTGTCAGCTCAGTTTAATTCCTAGGGTTCTGCTTTCTTGCTGTTGCAGGCAATATATGTTACAGGAAGTATGAGGGAAACTTATTCTGCTCTTGCAAAGAATAGCTCTACCCTTAAAAAAATAATCCTAATAAATCCCTTCTCGGGTGTGTCCTGAAGTATGTGGTGGTTTTATAGGTACATATTAAAAGTGTGGAAATATCTTTCTTTTCTAAGAACTTGTGGAATTGCTGTTGAGGATATCAACAGCTGCTGGTTTAAACTTTGTGGAAGGAAACATTTTCTTCAGCTTAAACTGTATTTTATTATTTCAACTTCCCACTTATTTCGCTGTGTAAAAATAATTATTTGGTGAGTAGTATTTATGATTCATATGGTGACCTGCTCCTTTACCCTATCCATGGATATTGTATAGGTATTCTCTTCTGCTTACTAGTTTCCTCACACATTATTTAAATTATTAAGGTTAATTTAAATTAGAACAGATTGCTCAGAACCTTGATTATTCAAATTTTGAATATCTCCAATTGTGGGTACTCAACAGCCTGTGATCATCCTGTCCCATTGTGGACCACACACATGCTAACAGTTTTTTTTTCTTCCTTCCTTAAACGAAGCTGGAATACCCTGTTTTCCAATGTTTCCACTGTTTCTTGTCCTTCCACTCTGCACTGCTAAGAAGTCTGACTCCATCTCTTCTGTATCTTCCAATAGCTGTAGAGAGTTTTAGGATCTCACCCTTAGGCGCCTTTTCCTCAGACTGAATAAATCTTTCTCAGATTTTCCTTGTTTCTTATGTGCTCTGTGGTCTATTGTAAAACTCCATCATAATGTTCATTCTAAAAGCAGCATGTCGAAAAGAAACATTCCTTGAAGTTTAGCATCTTTTGGTGAGTAGCTTATGCTACTTGTGTTCCCCTCAAGTGGAAGATTAAAAATGCTCAGACAAGTAAACAGTATGTGATGTCTTGTGTATGAAACAAGACCATTCTGGTGTGTAGATAGGTCGCCTCTGCATTCCTATCACTGTACTATCAGCAGATGAACTGGTGGTTTGTGGGTCTTTCTTGTAGTATCATCACTTGAAAATGCGGGAAAATTTCTGAGTAGCAATAAAATGCTCATTTTTCATCTGAACAGTTGACTAAAATACATAATATTAATTTTTGTTTTAAACTCAAACTCCTCAGTAGAATAGGCAAAGTTGGATTCTACTATTCCAAAGATGAGTAGAAAGGAAAAAAAGCAGGGAAGAAATAGAGAGTTTGGGTGCAACCGATCCATGGAGAGAAGTGGAGAGGGAAGAATTTTGGAGAGCCATTTCTTCTGCAACTATAAAAATAGGTAGATAGAGATAACCACTGCTGCAAACAGAAAATGCCCACCCTATTCTTCGTTCCCTCACACAGAAACAAATTCTGACACTTCCCGTGGAAGCAACAGCAACAGCCTGAAGACAACAGGGCAGCAGCCCTTCCAATACGCTTCTCAGTCTGTCATTCTAGACTACCTATTTTTCCTGTGCCTTGTCAACTCTCCGTTATTTTGATAGTTTTGTTTGCTCACAAATTCTCATTTTACAGATCGCAGCAGAATTCAGAGGAAACAGGTTTGAAGCTGATTGCAAAGAAAGGCTTTGAAGTACACAGCATACCCCAAAAGCAAGCCCTTTCCACATCTTTCCATTTGGTCCCACTCCCAATACTTTTTCTGATTTTTGTTTTGTTCTGTTTTCTGTTCAGCATTTGTGTCCATTCTTATGTCTTCCAGTTTCATTCACAAAGCGATGCACTCTGGGCAATCAATGTTCTAACACCTGTGTTTATTATATTCATCCTCAGGGAATCCAACCAGTGCCTCACAATTCTAGTCATACTTTGCTAGTCTAATCGTTTTCTGTTTCATGTTACTGTCACAGCTATCTTCTTCCAATTGCTTGTCATAAAAGAACATGGGTTCTAAGTCCACTGCTTGCTCTTGTACTTATAATAACTAATCAATGTCCATCTTAAAATGTTAATAAGTCAAAGAGTAATGAGTTTGTAAAACATGTTACACAAAGATAACAGCTACATCCATTAAGTTGAGTGAGGTTTTTTTTTAAGTAGTCTGGAAGCTATTTGTACTGGAATGTTCTGCTTCTCTCCCAAAGTACCTAAGTCTTCCATCGTGCAAGATTTAGGTGGACCTTTGAGTCACAGTGGAGAATATCAGGAGTGTTCCTTTTAACTCTTATATCTCTTTACATACATGATTACTTGGCATTACAATATGCTTTCCAGGGTATGGAGGTTTATATATATGACAGGTTAAACTTGCTTCAAAAAAGACGGAAAGGATAGAAGGGAAAAAGCTTTTTCTGACTGGAAGAATTCCTATTTTGAAACAAATTTATTTTCTTTCTTGGTGTATTTTGGCACTCTGAGTTTGGAAACAGCGTTTATATCTTGCTCATGGAATATAGCTGGCCAAAGCGGAGTATCCTTGTGTACTTGCCTTTCTGTGTGGCAATTTTCTTTGACAGCTAACAGATGAAACTTGAACCACACAAGCAAAGCTGTCTTCCTTTTTGCTCTTCCAACAGTGTTATACTTGAGCATGAGTTTGGCTAAGAAAGTCAAGGAGAAAACAAGAGATGCATTTTTTTTTCTTGACTAGAGGAGCTATAAAATAACAGACAAAAGACATTAACCCAATTGTGATCAGAATGTTCTTGACAATTATTTGATGGTGCTTTCCTCCCAGAAGTGAATGTTGGGGTATTTTGCTGCTTTTTTTTTTTTCTTATGTCATATTTACCATCAAGATAGACTTCTTTAGACCTTGTAGAATGTGCGAGATGGCTCTTCTATGACAATTCTTACTGATCTTGCCATGTCAGTCTTTTGATTTATGTGAGAAATAGCCTATAATGATAACTGCTGTAGAAGACTGGTCTGAAGTAGATATAAGAACTATCAAGGAAAAAGTCAAAGAATTTCTTTCCTATTTCAAACTGATTAAATAAGATTTATGCTCCGATTGCAATTTCCTCTCCAGCTGGCCTACCCCTTAACCTTTATTAAGTCATAGGAACATATACAAGATTGTGTCAGTTTCAGTGCAGGAGACAACATATTCACTCCTGGGTAGTTGCCTAGGGACTGATATTAGAGTGTTGATAGAAAAAATTCAGAGAAGAAAAATGGTTATCCTTTCCTCCTTCAGCTCTCTCTCTAGGCACCAGTAAGAAGGACAGTAGTAAGAAGGATTGGAAAAAGCACTGATATCACTCATACAGAATTATATACTTTTGTGAAATTCCACCAATTAAGATTTAGTAGAATGACCTAATTTCAGTCTTCCCATGTATCAAAAAATCCATGTTGGGGTAATATCTAGGTATAGACACTTATTATCTCAGAGATTCCTTTGTGTTATTATTTAACAACAAATATCTTAATACTTGAAGTATTGGTGTTATTTGAGTTATATCTCTGTGGATCAGCCTACGTAGTTTTTACTTATTTTTTGTAATGGTTTATGGTGTTAATGTATTGCTACCTGAGCCTTCCAGAGCTCTTCTGAAACCCTGAAGTCAGACATGAGGAAAATTTGTCCATTTTATGTTAATTGGTCCAGATCTGTAGTGCTGTCTTAAGGTCTCAGAGATATCTACAGGATCTAAAGAATAATATTTCTAAATACTATTTAGAAGTAATCCCCTGCAAGTGAAACATGGAAGACTTGTTTCAGTCTTGAACTCTACAACAGCAAGTGATCAGCATGTGGGGAGCAAAATGTAAATGAGAAAATGTTTCTGGGATACCTTTATTTCTTAAATAATATACTAAGTTGCCTGACTGCATACCTCATAGCTTGTTCTGAAAAGTGGAGTCAAGGAAGTGCATATAACCCTTTTGGGAAGTACTTTGGGAATGTCTGCCAAATCTGTGAGGTCTAGTTAATTCCAGTGGAAATGCTACACCTCTCAGAAATGTATTACTGGTGATAGTATCTGGCATAGTAGATAATACTTTAGCCTTTTACAAACAAATCAACTGCAGGAGAGTAACATGAATCTTCTCTGCTTCTCTTCAGTTTAAACAAGAGACACCAGGAGGTTAACACTGAATGAGAAACTGGGACTACAAATTTTTACCTTTCTGTAAGCCACATAAGAAGGTTCTGTCTTGGAGGGTGAGAGAAAGAATTGGTGAAGAAAAGGAAAATCAGGTAAGAGAATTAGCTGTCCTAGTTCCTGCACAAATGCCCTTTCTCTCAGAAAATTGATAAATGCAGTCTGTGAGCCAAAACTGTTTTCCCAGGATTACCCATTTCATATATGCAGGTTATTTTTTATTACTGAATTTACCCAAATTGGGTTTTTTGGTTGATTGGTTTTGGGGTTTTTTTCTTCATCTCTACTATATTGAGTCTGAAATAGAATATTTAAATGTATTTCAGGAAACATTTTCCAAAAGCATTTAGTGGATAATATCTAAGAATAAATAAGTTTGAGGCAATCATTGGCTGCTCTAGACAGTTCCCAAATGGAAAAGAAATTTGCATTAGAAAGAAAAGATCTGATCATAAAAGTTATGTAATCCAGTTATAAATACTTTGTGAATCTTGAGTTCATGGACTGTTTGCGTTATTTACTAATGAGCCTAATTAAAAAAGATCCCTGAAGCAAAAAAAAAATTAGGGATGACAACTGTTAAAACACTGTACAATTGCCAAAAGAAAGTGTTAAAAAAGCTCTACTTTAAGTCTCAAATTCTGGAAATAGTCCTGACTTCTAGGATGCAATATTCCAGAAGAAAAGTAGTTTTATAATTATCCATCCTGTCTTTATATTCCAAAAGTTTGGAGTTGCTGTGATTCATGGCTCAATGCTAGATTTCAAATGACAGTAATTTTTGGTTGTCTTGATTTAGCTTAATCAGATGAGTGTCTCCATAAACTGTGGCTCTTGACTTTTCTAGCCTTTTATGATTATTAATTCTTCTCCATCAACATATTGGTATGTCAGCTCCTTTGCAGCACTTCTTAATGGGTTTGAAATACTTCTAGTAAAATAATTCATTAATATTCTGAGTATGATACTTCTGCTTCTGTTTAGCCCAAATCTGTGTGGATATTGTCTTTTAAATCGATACAAGAATATGACTGTATATCTCAAAAGAAAAGCATTTTGCCTATAGACTCTACCCTACTCCACCCTAGTCACACTATTCTCTTTTCAAAATTCTGGAGGAATTCCTAGGACTAACATGAGAGGAATAATTCAAATATATGTCTTGCATTTTAACTGTTCTGCTAGGGAAGTTTACCCAGTAGTTAAGTACTTGAAAACTAATTAACAAATGGCCTACTACTGTATTTAGTACGTTTTACCAGCATCGAGTGCACCATCTGAGATGTCTACTCGAACTGTTTAACAATTATTTACAACTGTTTCTTTTTCAGTATCTGTAATGTCAGTTCTATACCAACACAGCATCTCTGCTATTTATTCTGTGCTATGAGTAGTCTTCTATCTCTAGGTACATGTCTAATGCAGTAGTGAAGTTACGGGGTTTTTTTGCGGGGGAGGGGCACGCGGGCAGGCAGCAGTGGTGGTGAGGAGGGCATGCAAAAATCTATGGACTAGGTTTAAAATGTATGGTACTCCACATTTGGAGAGATTCATTGCTATTCATACTGAATTTGGAAGAAATTAAAAAAGTATGTATATGCCACACTTAGTCCAAGTATCCTTTTCCTTTTCTTTTGCCAATATGGTGTCTTCTCTTTTGTAATGTTTCGAAGTGACTTTGAATTGGAGTAATAAGGTTGAGAATAGAATTTGTTTTATTAACACAATGAGTTTTCTGAAATTACATGCCTGGATCATCTTGTATTGTGCAATGGATAGCTTGGTTTTTTGTAACATGTCATTTCATTCTTTTGAAAAACAAATTTAATTTTTCTTCTGGTAGTCTAGATCAGTTCATATGCTCTTCTGAAGTGGCGTTAACAAGTCATGTTTCTTTCATGTGCCTCTATCCTCCTTTTGACATTAGGTTTTGAATATATAAGTACCTTTTGACCACTGACAAGCCAATTTAATATTATTTATTACCAAATAGAATTCTGAAAAAATATCTAGTTTGATAAGTATAGCACTCCAAATATTGCAATTCTGCACTTTATTTGTTCTCCTACTAACTAAAATATTCAAAACAGATTGTTAAAAATGTCTCTTCATAAGCAAAATTAATTATACTGTGTGCTACTAGAATTAAACTTGAGCTTTGCAAAAATACATAGATATTAAAAATGAAAGGGAAGCTAAGCTTTAAAAGGTTTCCAGTGGAAGTCTACTACATGCTCCTGTGGCTACAGAAGACCCTTTTTCCTTTTAAGTGATCTGATTCCACTCTGATAGCATAAGATTCAGGTCATTTGATGCTGAAAAACTTTAGAGCATTTGCTGTTCTTTGGACCTGTCTTATTACGCTGATGCATCTGCCAAGAATTATGCACTTTGCGTTCTGGAAATCACTGTCATTGAATAGCCTGAACTAGAGTGAAAACCTCCCCTTGTCTATCCAGCTGTTAGAGTTGGCTTTCTGACTGAATAAAATACAAATAGGACAGAATTCAATTAACATGAGCAGGAAGTATTTTAATGTAGACTTTCAGTTTTACATCACAACTGAGTTACATGTGCCTTTAAAAATGAGAAAAACGTGCCATTACAATAACATACCATTCTGATTCATAAAATCTATGCCTTAGAAGCCATTTTTAAAAGATGGTTGTGTGCCTTTAAATGCTTGGGTTTTTTTGGTGGTGGTGGTGGTGGTTTCGACCTGCAGTTCAACCACAGCTAGAATTTTTATTAAAAAAAACAGGTATTATTGTTGTTGTTAACTTGATGATGGCAATTTACATCACTAAGCAGTGAGGCTACCTTGTTCTAGTTTTCTTACTAGGAGAATATTATAATTATATAAATATGTCTATCTCATCTAGATACTGGATAGTCTGGGGCCTTTAACTCCTGCTTTCAGGCAATGGGAGAGATTCAGTAGTAAGCTATCAGAGTCAGAATTGAGATCGCTATGTGGAATATCACCAAATAAGTTATACTCGAGTTGCTTTAAGTATATGATCCTAAGAATAACTACTAAATGTTTCAAAGCCATTAATGTAGTTTTGTTTCTAATGTTAGGTTAGGAATTCCTAAATGTTAGGAATAAAAATACTCATCAATAGTTTAGAAATTGCTCAAGGCAGGGATGAATATAACTTTGGGCAAAGAAAAAAAGTATTTTTTCTAAATACTCTTTTGTAGTACAAAACAAATATTGGATTTTTTTTTTCCTGACCCTTCTAACTTTATCCTTTCACTATATCTGAAGAAGCTGTGGTGCCTGCAGTTTCACTAATTTAAGTTTTTTTAGCTATTCTTACTGACCTTATCATGCAGTGGGACAGGGAAAAAAGTTTGTCTTAAATGTTGTTCTCATTAAATGGGCGTATTACAAAGCTGATACGTTTAATTTGTTAGTCCAAATACATTTACAGTTAAAGAAATGAACTCAAAGACCCAAAGGTGTATAGCTTTGTTATATATATCACAGTCAAAGCACCATCAAATTACTGAAAGTATATACTTCAAGATACTGTCTTTTAGCAGTTAGCCAGATAAGTGGTAGACCATTTTGAGTGACTTTTTTGGTTTTGCCTTTAAATTCTTTTCCTTTAAATTACAGTGGATTCAATTTGGTAAACTGATTTGTGTGATTTATGGGTTTGCAGGATCCATCTATGAGTAAGTCCTGTTTTGGTGTACTAATCATCCTTAAGCCTAACTTTATAAAACAATGCTGAATACTGTGCTCATGAGTTAGTTTGATGTGGTATTGTTACCCCCTTTTTATTTAATTTGCTTGTTGTCTAGAATAATACTGTGAGAAGAAAAGCACTTCATTTCACTGTGCTAAATGCAAATAGATTTTTATTTTTTTACTGTCTATTAAGAAGTTAGAACATAGTTCTACAGAAGTAATTGTCTAAAGAGTTATTGGTAAATTTCTGAAATGTATTTTAATTTGTCTGAATATATATATATATTTTAAGTCTTATCTGGTTTCTCAAAAAGACTAGAGGCATGTTGGATGATTTCATGCATTGATTGCAGTCTTGTGCCAATGTATGTGCTTAGAGAAACTTCCACATTGATTCATCTTTTATTAAAAATATTTGTACAAAACTTGTTTCTTCCTGAAAATGCTGCTTGAGCAAGCAAAAAGTTAATATTGGGTAACAATGTGCATTTCAATAGATTTTATAGGAAAACTGTGACTGCCAAGAGAGACATAATTCTTTAGCTAAATGGCAGAGGTAATATACTTTTAAAGATATGTTCAAATTGATGTGCTGTAGACTTAGGGAATTCATGCAAGCTGTCATCAAAAATACTTTGGCAATGATAAACGCCTTTAGAAATGGTAAAATTTGCCATTTATGAAGAGCTATAGTACAAAGAAGTAACTTTGAATAAATAACAGTCATTATTAGTTAGTAGAATAAGATTATTTGAGTAGCATCATTCAATTAAAATACTCAGTACTTGGAGTCTAGTGTTCAGTATTCAGGAGACAGCATTTTGGCAAAGTTGAATAGTTTTCCTTGGACAAGTATTATTTACAGGTTACAGTAAAAGCACCTTCTGTTAGTACATATGCTGATAGTTCTTCATATTACTAGTCTGTGGAGCATGTAAAGAACCAAATGTGTACAAATCACTACTATTCTCTAACGTGCAAATCACCACTAAACATTAATGTGACGTTTCCTATGCCATATGCAACAATGTTATGTTCAAGCACGTGAATCTCAATGTGAACAAAACTTGAGAAACTAATGTATGTTTCTTCTTACTAACTGGCTTCAGTTCATAGACATTCTGTAATATCCTGTGGTCTTGAAGATACGCGGTTTGTGTCAGTATGAAAATATGGATTGCAAGCTTTAAATAAATCTTAAAAGTAAGATTTATTATTACTGATTAGTAACAGCCTTCCATTAGTTTGATAAAACAAAATTTGTTTCTTATAAAAGGAATTTTCATACCATCAGAGCTTACACAAATGGCTTTATCAAGGTTACAAAATGAGTTTGGGGGACCTGAAAGTAAATAGTCAGACTGGATATTTCAGTGATCTCATTGTGCCTCTGGACATAGTCATAGAATAACTGGAAGTCTGAAGACAAAGAAGTAAATCAGTCCTTGCTATTTAGACATAGTATAGGTACTTCTGACCCTTGAAGATAAATGTTTAGATAAAATTTTGCATTTAAAGGTTTTTCTTGGTAGTTTTGTGATATTTTTCTGTACCAGGCCATTAATCAATGACAGCAAGAAGCTTTTTACACACACTGTCTCAGGGAATGCAACTTCCTTCTGTTCTCACAGTCATCAGAAATCGAATATTTGATTGGATCTGGCAAGAGTTACTCATCTTTACTGTCAGGGAAAACCTAATCTGAATTGCTTATTTGTATATTTTTAATAAAGTGTGAAAGGTGAGACAAGTTTATAAGATATATACCAAGGTAACACCTGGTTGAATGGGGGAATATTCCTCTGTATGATAGGTCATGCAATTCAGTTTTCTTCATTATTTTATTTAGTTTTGGAAAGTCAATTTTGTATCCTCCAAGATTTTTGATTTTTTGATATTTTTTTTTTTCCCTTAAGTCTATGCAAAACATATGGTATGTTTATATGTTAGTGTAGTGGCTTTATTTGTATTTTTAAGAACTAAGGTAGTCCTTTTAATTAGCATCTCCCAGAAATAAAATTATTTATAATGTTCTTCACCCCAAAATATAAATACTCTGGGATTGCTTATTGTTATAATCTCTATCATAATCATAATTTTGTGATCTTGTAACATAGCTACTAAAATGCATGAAACAGTGTCATCTCTTTGAAAATACTTTTCTGTATACTTGACAGTGTATTCTGGATTATTGCTAAACATGAACAGAGCAATATATTAGACAGTACTTCAAAGTTCATTTTCCCATAAGTTATTAAATTTATTATCTTTTGAAGTGTAATTTTTTTACTGGAAGTTTAACATGTGATTTTTCACAAGGCTTAAATACATACTTGTCTTTGTAGCTATTAAAATATATTAATATAGTAATATGATTATACCAGTGGATAACATAACAGAATAGCATGCACAAGTCTACACCAGAACAAGGATTATGCTCAAGTATTTTGAAAAAAACATATTAATGAAAGCTTATATTTATGTGTTTTCATGAAATTATCTTACAGGTTTTGTTAATTTCCTGGAATACTAAATGTCTTCAGTCAACTGCTGAAGACAGCTATCAGCATGTTCAGCTAATATCCAGTGTGTTAGACATAAGACACCAGCTGTGCTGGTTTTGTACATACTTTGCTTTTACGTTCAAAGATTTTGCTTCTAGTGAAAAGTCATCACCTCTGTCATCTCTTTCATGACTGGCTTCATAGACTTATGTAGCCTTTCCTAGGTTATGCTTATCTGAGTACCATGGTAGCATCAGAAATGGTACCTTGCAGGGTATGCCGTAAGCAGACGAGATGCACAGTTGAAATTCCAGTAACTTTTCAATAGTGGACAACAGAAATTACTCATAAAGAGCTTGCGTTTTGATCCTCCGCTTGCATTTTGATTCCCTGCAAAAAATTGTATTACTGGGGAGATGATAAGAACCGATAATACGTCTTTACTCAGATGAATCTGAGAAACAAGTAGAAGGGAAATCCTGCTCTTGTGTACACCTGCATGCCCATGTGTGTGCACATGCAAACACACAGATTTCTTATTGAATTTGAAGGCATATATCTCTTGTGAGACAGCATATGATCTGAATTAAAATTCATCTAATGAGTGTTTTGATATAACTCTAAAACATAGTATGGAAATTGTCTATTTTATAGCTAGAAGTTTCTAGGAAAAGTGGAATCTAGCTTCTTTGGTTCCCTGAATACAGGAATAAGGAGTTTTCACTAAAATGGTATCAGTGGTAAGGGGAAATTCAGGATATTTATTATTACCCTTTAACTCACAGGAAAGACATGAGGGAATTTTTTTTAAGATCAAACCAATCCAGAAAAAGATTTTTTGCTGATAATGGTTCATCATTAATGGAACTTCATTTTATTTTAATGCTGGTTGTACACATTTAATTAAAGAAGTTTAGAAATTATGCATTAAAAATTGGTTATATTAAACTTAGTTTAATTTGTCTAATCGAAAAGGAAATTGTTTATGAGTAACAAGTTCACTTAGAAAACTCATTGAAATATTTCCAGAGTTTTTGCATTAACCATTAATTGACACTGGTCAGGGGCTTTTCTAATAAAAAGAAGGCATTTGGAATAATTAAAAGACTAAATATATCAATTACTTAATCATAAAAATGAGGAGGCAAAATGCTATCTTGAATTATGTTTTACAACATCTTCATGTTGTAGACTTTAATGATTTTAATCGATATTGTAGGAGTTATAATCATAAAACTTTCTATTGCTGAAGGATACAGCCAGTCAAAGCTACAGAAATAAACCCACAAGCTTTTATAGCCAGAATGAAGCGGCAGCATGTAATGAACCTGCTGAGTGCTTAAAAAGTACAGAGTTCCACAGTGAAATGCATCTTAGAGGCATTATAAATCAATTTGTGTAATGGAAAACAAACTACAGGCAGTTGCTATTTGGAATTTATGTATTTTTATTCTTTTCTTGCTGTCTACAAACATAATGGGGAAGTCAAAAGAATACATTATGTCAAACACACTGATAGCCTGTAGGGCAGTCATAAAGGTGTTTAAATAACTATCTTAAATGTATGTGATTAGTAGAAATAAGTTGAAAAATCTTGTACCCATTCTATAAATACACTTAAACTGGAAAAAAAAAAAAACAAAACCTTCTGATCGATCAATATGGCCTTTATTTTTCTGATCCTAATGTCATGTTTGTCAGTGAATTGGCAAAACTGACATAGTCTTATTCCTGACTTTACTCTGTGACATAGTCTGTGCCCTTTACTTATCAACTTTACCATCAGTCTGCAACTTGTGACCCAACTGAATTTTCTTCAGAATTGATAGTACTCAGATGCTTGGTATTACTGCTTCATTCTTGTTTATGTCATGTGAAAGAGAACGATGTACAAACAGGGACTTTATTTCACCTACTGCAATTTTTCAACAGAATTCTTAGCTATTGCTGTAAATAACATTTAAATGTAAAATACGTATCTGTAGATTATAATTTCTCTTTCTCAAAGAGAAAAAAATTATTGCATTACAGCAGCTGACAGTATAAACTACTGCAAGGTGAGAGGAGACAAAAAATGCACAATTAAGGGAAAAATTCATCGAGGAACAGGAAGGATAAAATCTTGTAGGGACCAGAACAGTAAATTCAGATTTAGTTCTTCTCTTAAATGGTCATGAGCATCTCTAAAATAGTGTATGCCTAGTTGTATTACTTAATCAAAATTCCACAAGTATAGATTAAATGTTATCTTAATTTTTAAATTACTCATTAGGTATTCAGTATGCCTGTATTATGTTTCAAAATAAATCTGTTGAAGTTATCTTGGTTTAGACTTGAGGTCCAAAGTAGTATCATGTAGGGAATGTATTTCTTTCAAAGTGTTTCAGAACTGGTAATATTTAATTCTGCTAGGATTTTTTGAGATTTATTGTGAATTATATGGTAACATGTGAGTGGAAATACTGCCTTCAGTGCTGTGATCTTGACTGTGCTGTAATCCTGACTGATTCTTGTCTTTAGAAGACTGACTAGCACTATCCTCTGATCACATACTTCAGAATATGTAATGCAGCTGTTCAGCACTGGAAAACTCTTTCTTATTCTAAAGGCCTACCAAAACCAGAAATAATTGCAAGTTTTAGCAAATTGAAATAACAGAGGCTTGTTATATATTTAATCCCTTTTGTTTAAAAAGGAGAAATTGAAAAAGATACTCCATAATGTTACAAACTAAACATGATGGTACCCACTGATAATTCATTGTAATGAACCCCTTATCATGGATAAAACCATATCTTGAACTGTGTATGACTACTAAAAAAAAAAAAAAAAAAGTGCAGCACAACAAAAACTAATCTTGCTAGGACCCTTTACCTTGGAGAGGAAGTCAATATAGACAATATGCCAAGCAGTGATGAGGCTCACTCACTTAACCCTAACTTACACTTAATTTTCAATTACTGTCACTTCCTAGAAATTGAAGGGTAAAATGTTGATACTAAGATGTCTGTCTACCAAGCTCTCTGTATGCAGCCTGAAGGAGGGTTTTTTTCCTTTGGATAATTGCATGGTGTTATTTCTGAGATACAACTGTAGATTTCCTGGGAGTGTTAAGAGTGTGGTAGTTGCTTCCTTGGTCAGATTTAGAGCAGAGGTTTGGCTCTGATTTTCCCCTTCCCCAGGTGATTATCTCAGGAATAACTGTCTGACTATTCTATGATTGTTTTCTTTCTGGTTTGCTGACCCAGAAGGTTTTTTCTCAGTGTTTTATTTTTGCTGGTCTATATTAATTGCAACAAGAAGTTTCTGTCTCAATGAATTAATATTTTCTGTAGTTAAAAAAAACATTTTGTAAATAATAATAAAAAAACCTTCTCGCTTTCCACACAATGTTTGCAAAGCTGTTGAGGCTTTCTTTGGTATTTGTGTTTGGCTTTTTTAAACATCTCTGAAATTTCTTTAGCTAGCAGCCATGTTCTAGATTTGCTTTGTAAGTCTTTTTTAACTATCACTTACCTAAACTGAACAGCTTAATAAAACAGGGTATTTCTGAAGCTAGTGGCACTGTTTAGGTAAGGAAAGCTGCAAGAGAACAATGCAGTCATAACAAAGTGATTTGAGAACTGTGCTGAAGGCAAAGAAATTGAGGGTAATGAAATCCATCAGGGAGGTGAAAAGGAGATGTGTATGCCTGAGGTCTATGTATTTTCTATGTGAAATGTTTTGAACTTCAGGGGTTTTTGATATGTTGTAGCTTGAAGCTACAACATATGTCTGAAAGTGGTAGGTTCATCAGATGCTAGGAAGAATATGTTAATGTACTTGGGTATAAAATGTTCAGTTTTAACCCTAAAGGTGAGCCATGCTTTTATAGATTTAGGTATTCAATGTGGAAAACTTTGGTCTTGGCCTAATATGTAGTTACGTAATATTATTAAATATGTATATTTATGGTATTTAGCACTCATCATATGCTCAGAAAATTATGTCCAAACAGGACAGTGAAGGACAAATTATAGTTTGGAAAACAGTAGTATTTCCATGTATTGTAAGCCCTGATGAATAGCTGCTCATAGATTTGGATGGTCATTCTTCCTCTCTCTCTTCCTCTCTCTCTTTCTCCTCTTCCCCCCCTCCCCCCCCCCCCTCCGGCCCCCTTCTCATTCATCTCGCAGCAGAAATTATATTGAATTACTGCTGGACTGTGTGTTATTTTTATCTTCCAGTGCTCTGTATACAATATTCTATTAATGCTTTTGAAAATAGCAGATCAAATGCATGTTATTGTATTTCTGTGAAAGAATACTTGAAAATTTTAAAAATGCAACCGACTTTTATTTGGCTTTCTCCTAGTAAGGTCCTATACTGTGTAATATCTGCAGAGGCCAGCTGACTCTACTTTTGTAAAAACAGGCAATTCTTTTGAGTCTGTCTGGAGGGTTAGAATGGAGCCCTAAATTCTTTACAGAGTGATCACTTCAGTAGATGGTGTATGCATGAATGCAGGTATTTCATACCCCTCTGAAACAGAGTATTCCTTTTTGAGACCAGCCCCGTTGCACTGGAAATGCTGGGGGAGATAGAGAGGTACACTGACAAAATATTAGTGAATGTTCTAGAACAGTCTACCCTCTGGGCTCAGCATTTTTCTTTCCTCCCCCCTGCCCCCCAAAACACCCTTCTCATGGTACTGAATAACAGCGCTACACTATCTTGAAGAAGAAATAGTTACCTGGCATTGGGGATTCCAGCTGATAGGAGGAGAATGTAGTACTGACAGATTACGGTTTTTGACATACATAAACAACTAGATTTGTGATGCCAGTGAGAAGTTTATTAGTTTGCTTGCTAAGCAAACTAAAACATCTAAAAGAACTTAGCAAGGGAGAATCTTAAATGGTCATAGTGTGCATGGGTACCAGCTATACATTCAAATAGCACAGTAGTCTTGAACACAAAATGTAGCTTCTTATCTAGAAGGTAAAGACAGCGTAGCAGTCTTTGGAATATTCAGTGTTCTGGTCTGATGCAAAACCTTGTGGCAACAAGGCAGACAATTTCAGTGATACTGGAGAAAATATTGTAATGAAGAGGAATACAGAATTATCAGGAACTCAGGAAATTTATATAGGTGAGGCCTATAAATTCCATGTAACTAAATGAGAAGAAAATACTTAAATAGTAAGATGCTTTCTAAAGGAAGTTCTGGATGAAGGTACTTGCAACAAAATAGCATGTGGTACAGGAGGGTCTACAGTTTCTGGATTAAGCTATGAATCATCTGTATCCTAGGAAAAAAGTAGAGGACACAAGTAATAAATAAGCAAACAAAGGAGTAGGAAATAGCAAAGAACATTTTTGTGAAGTTTCAATTATGAAAGGTACATGTGAAAACACCTTAGCATATGTGTACTTCTGCATAAATGCTACATACCTAAAGACTATTCTCCTTGAATGACCAAATTAAATTGGGTGCATTTAAATGAGTATATTGCTAAAACAGTCAACCTTGATAGGAATGTGTGATGTCATAATTCCAAAGTAGGCATTTCTTTGTAACTTTATGATGGATTTTTACAGTTTATGACTGGTGTATTATATTAAAACATAGAGTCAGATAAGATAGTTAAGGCAACTATTTCGGCAGTACAATATGGATTTAAATGTGGTATCCAAATATAGAGAGAATTCCATCAAGTCTTGTACTTTCTACTGTGCAATGATGGTAAGTGGCAAAGAACATGAAACACAAAAGAGTAAGAAGGTTGCAAAGTACGGTAATAATGGGAGACTTCAGTTAACTTCATAAATCTTGGATAAATGTCATATCAGGACAGGATGCTTGCTTCTGTCATATCTAAAATTTGAGTCAGTGCTTTTTGGAGCAATCAGTCAGAAAATCTTCAAGAGGAGATGTAGCACTCAATTTAGAACTGATTCAAGATGTACTAGAGATCGTAATGGACTTAAATTTAACATCCTTATATAAGAGAAGCAGCCAGGTAATTTCATTCCTAGAGCGTTTTTAAGACAAGAAAATACTTAAAGGAAAATCATAGAATCATAGAATCACTTTGGTTGGAAAAGACCTTTGAGACCATCGAGTCCAACCTTTAACCTAACCCTGCCATCCCACCACTAAACCATGTCCCTAAGCACCTCATCTATCCTTCTTTTAAATACCTCCAGGGATGAGGACTGCCACCTCCCTGGGCAACCCATTCCAGAGCCTGAAAACCCTTTCTGTGAAGAAGTTTTTCCTAATGTCTAGGAAAAGAAACAGATAAAAGGTTAACCTGGTTAAACAGGTTGATGATTCCAAATGGCAAAGAATTTGTTTAAGGTCAATATATTTGATGTTATATTGCAGTTAATGTATACTATAATCAAGATTTTTTTGTTCATTCTATCTCTGCTATACGATTTTATAATCTAAACTAAAGAAGATCCCATTCAATGCTAGTAAGTTGTCCCATTTGCTTTGTAGGCAAAAGGACATATCATGTGCATCAATTTGGATATTGATTTGTGCATGTGTATAAATCAGTGAAAGGCTTTATGTCTGATTTTTCAAGTTCTTTTTATTGTTTTTTAATTCCTTGGAAAAATTACATATATTTTTTTTCAAATTTTTATGACTACCTCTTCTGATTCGCACCATAAGTTTGGTAGTATCCTCAAAAACAAACACAAAAAATTCACTGGTATTGTAGGTAGAAGTACTCGTTAGCTTGTATAAGATAATTTAATAGAAAATGTATGATGGTACTAAGGCAGGATACTTGAAATCTAAGCAAGTACCCTGAGGAAATTAATTAATTAATTCTGCTTGATTCCTCAGATTTTTTAAAGCGCAGTGCCTGCTGTCTTATTCTGACTTTAACAGGAAATTATCCTGATATTTTAGTAAAATACTGTCTTCTTAAGCTCAAATCCTCCTTATTTTAAAATAGTCTTTTTATGATCTATTGTGACTGCCAGTGTCTTGAGAGCATAGTGAAATTTAAAAAAAAAAAAAAAAAAAAAAAAAAGAAAAAAAGACTTGGTAACTTAATGAGATATGGGTTAAATTAGTTAATTGTAAGACTCTATTTTTTATGTTTGTAAGTGCATGTGTGCGAGAGCACAAAAAGACTGTAAAAATGACCCTGTTTGGCAGCATGTGAAAGCTGCAGAAGCATTCCAAAAAGGTATTTTTGAAGATTCTTTAAATGTTTTAAACGAGGAAGTGTTGGTTTTTCTCCACTTTATAATGTTATGGGCATTCTCCACCTTTAATTTCTCAGAGTAAAAGTTTTTCAGCTCCATTTAAAGGCCGTAGAAAACAACACAGAGCTGAATTCTGATTGTTTGCTTTTTAATTGAGGGATACGTGGAATGTTAAAATCTGACTTATCCTGGCTTCTTGGAGGATCTGTACTCACATTTTATTTTGAGAGGTAGTTCAGTCTTCTGTATTACTTATTGTCTTCAGTATTCACTGGATCTTTCATTAGTGAGAGTTTAATAGAAGTAAGTTTTATTTTGACATATGGCTTTGACATGAATGGCAGTTATCTGTTTTGCAGACTTGACCCAGAATAGAGAGAATGTTGCATGCAGAAACTGCTGCATGCATTAGTGTACAGACTGATGGACATACCGTTGTGACAATTTCCCCAAAGATGCAAGAGAACTTCCCACATAATGCTGTATTTGTCTTCTCAAGCTTTATTTTCTGGGCACTCTTTAAATATAATTCTTTGAAAGTCCTGACAGAGGTGTAGCCAGCCTATCTTTTAATGTTTAGTCCTCACAGCATACCTCTGAAATAATAGAATTGCAATTATTAATTGATGGATCTCATTTTGACATCTCCTGAGGCAGTTCCTGAATTCCTTAAGGCCACTAGCGACATTGTATCTATAGTGTGTCCCAGAACTGTTCATGCAGTACGTTATGTAGGAGGTAGTAGCACTCTCAGTATAGACGCTGAATAACTGAATTTTTGCATGCCTTAATATCTTGCAGCACTCTCCTCAACTTAACCTGTGTTAACACAGCAAATGAGATCTTGCTGTAATGTTGTTATGTGTATTTTGTATTTCTACCATACATGGAAATCAAAGGAAAGCTACCACAGCTTCCTCTTGATCAGAATTTTATCTAGCAAATATCATATTTTCCCCATGGATTGTGTCATGAACATCTGTATACAAAATATTTTCTTGAATATGAATGGGAGAGAATGCTAAGCTTGCCATAGAACATAAATTAATCATCCCTTGGTTATTGTAGCACAAGTTTTTAATACTATACCCGTTCTTCCTTGTGACTACAGAATAGGCAGAAAGTCTCTGATACCAGTTCTTTCAGAAGACACAGAGATACCAAAGATTCAGAATAAGACAAAAAGTAAAAGGCCTGATTAGACTTCTCCCACTTATGTTTGTGGTATTTTTGGTATAGATATAAATATATAATAAATATATTACTGTGAAGTATGTATTTAAAAACAGTTTCTGCTAGTATTAATAAACTAGTTATGCGGATCAATGTAAATAATCCACTTAGCAAATTACAGTAATGAAATGGAAATATATTTAGAAGCATTATTTTTTAAGAAGAAAACAACAGTTCTCATTCTACAAAACTCTTATATTCAAATAAATGTATTCTGAGTTTTCCTTCCATTCTTTGTATATTATATACTGTCAATGGGGTACAAGTAAAACTCAGACAAACAGATATATACTATAAGGAGATGATGTTTATGATAACGGGAGAGATTGCTTGCAACTTCTTGCTGTTATTTACAAAGAAGTCTATTGTTGAATGTTTTTCTTCCTCTTCAACTCCCCAAATTGGCTTTTTCCAATGTATTATTAAGATTTTGAGACTTTTGCATTCGATGGCAACAAATACAAGTAAATTATTTGAAAAGAGATGAGCCAAAGGAGAGATGAGAATGAAGAAAACCAGGAATTTTTATCTTCAAGAATAATTTATGAGGTAACATTAAGAAGATAAATACATGCAATCTGAGTAAGTGATAATCTGCAATGGAGCAACAATCTGAGCGCAAGGGTGAACACGTACATGAAGATGAAATACATTCACAAGAAATGTAATGGCATAATGGAGTGACAATAGGCAGTGGAGTTTTAGGATGGCTATCATATTTCTTAGCACATCTGTTTGATAGAATAAAAAATGTCTTGATTTAGCAATCTTGGTGAGTTCAAGTGGCAAAGTAATGACCTGCCTTTGATGGTAGTTGAATATTGAATGAATTCTCTAAGTAATCCCAGAAGTTTGATTTTTTTTTTTCCCCCCCCCCCCCCCCAATATTTACTTCTGTATTTGTTCCCAAATATTTAAAAACCCACCTGTTGTATGTTCTCCCCTCTGAATAAAGTATTTTTAACAATAATTGATACACTAAAAATAAACTTGAATAATTTGAAAATATTAGTATTTAATTTTAAAACAGCAGTTGTAATTTTTAAAAAGTGTTCTATAAAATTATTGGCTTATATTCCTTTACAGTGAAGGCATATGGCCACAGGAGGCAGTGATAGCAAATCAACTTCGTTCTTCAAAAGATAAAATACCTGTAGATTTTTATACCCTGTTTCCTGCACAAGCCTGATAAGCCCAAAAAAGACCAATCCATTTGCACACAGAGAATTGTGAGAAAGCTAGAAATTTACTTTTAAGTCAAAGTAATTTGAACAGAAAACTTACTTGGCATTTCTGTATATGCATAGATTTTTTTCTCATCAAAGTGAAACAGATACAAAAAAGTTTCTTTTGATTATTTGCCTTTATTCAGTTTTTTGGTGCGTTTGACAACTATTATCTGGAAAATCTCATTCTTCAAATGCTTATTTCTGTAATCATCTTTCTTTTATTTAATTATGGTTAGCCATATCCTCATAAGGCCATTGTAAAATTTAAGTCACTGTTTGCATATGCTGAGAGATACACAAATGGAAATTAGCATACATATGCAAAGTAGTATTATTGTTACTCTACAGTAAGCTGTAGATTCTAGCTGAATGGTATTTAGTGAACGGTTACCATGGTTTTTTTCCAAGAAATGTAATGGGAATCCATAAATATTCTCTGTGCTCTAGCTAAATTTCTCACTCCTCTCTCTCTCTCCTGTCCACCTTACCCCCTGACAGCTTTGGAAGGTTTGTTTCTGGACATTAGCATTCTGCTTGTAAACATCCAGGGTTACCAAGTTTTACAGCCCAGGTCACCTTTGAAGAATATTTTCTCCTTCTTAGTCTGTAATTATTCTATTTACAGCTCTAGTTTAGTAACTATTAAAGTCAGTTATACAATTGTTATTGATTCCATGAGGTTTTGGAACAAATCTTGAGGCTCTGATGAATAAGCATCCTTGCTTAAGACAACATTTAAACATGCTTTTTTAACTAGTACAGTCAATAAAACTCATGTACATGATTAAAATTAAGCAGTCTAAGCACTGAAGAAGAAGGAACATAATCATATGTATGAGTGTTTTGAATGAGAACTTGATAATGATTCTTAAGAGGTTTTTTTTGAACAAGAACCTAGTAATGTGGTTTTCAAACCTTGGCTCAACTTCAGTGCGTGTTTTACTGATTATGCTGAAGCTCATTTTTCCCTGGCCTGTTGCTATGGCATTTTCTTTAGAGACCCTATGCTGTTACAAATGAGTACATGGCACATAAAAGAAAGAGACATGCCTGGTTATTCAGGAATTCAACAACTGCATTCCTTCAGACTTGTATGTATAGATTAAGAAGTTTCAAGAAGAGGGAATAAACTTTGGGTTTTGCCTTCCTGCAGAAATCTTATCTCGTAAGAGTGGAGGATATAGATTGTCTCAGGTGTTTTTATGATGGAGGATAATATCTGAGACAAAATTTAATTTTTAGTATTCGGTCACACACCTTGCTTAGTATTCTTCTTGGTAATAGAGCTAGCCCTTATTAAATGAATTTTATTGCCACACTAACAAAGGTCAGTTTGCTGGGGTTTTTGCCACCTCCTTGTTGTAGGCCATAAGTAGTCCTTTGCTGTCAGTTACCGTTTAACTGTTCTGATACCCTGTGTCATTTATCTAAGAACTGTTAGAATTTTAAGTTATTATTGTAATTATTTTGGAAAACAATCAGGAATCAGATTCATTGACAGATTTACAATTAGATTAAAGACACTTCATTTGGTGTATTTACACTATGCACTGCTGAGGAAATGTGGCAAAGAGTTGCTCATAATTTAGTCTACATTTTATTTTCAATGTAACATACTAAACCAACTGAACTGTAAGCCTTAGGTGAATAGAATCTGTATTTGTGGTATTTACTGCTTGGATAAATTAGGTGTACATAATAACCAGCTGTCGACCTCCAGATGTAATACAGTCAAGCTGCATAAATTCTGCAGACTCAGACACTATGACTATTCCTGATGTAGGGCTTGGTGGGCTGCTGTAAATAACTTCATACTGTGTAGCCTAATTTCATGCCAGCTTTGTTTTTATTTTTATTTTTCCAGTAATTTAGTGAAAAGCATGTTTTATTAGCAAACTCTGACTGCAGTAAAATTGGTGGAGCTCTACTTTTTGAGAACAGAGGCAGAAAAAACTGAGAATGTGAAATTTCAACTACAGTCCTTGCAGCAAATGACAGAAAATAAAATGCTTAGCTGTAATGCAAATATTATTGTATCAGCAATACAATCTGGGGGTTTTTACCTTCTTTAAGTTTGTTGTGCAGGGTAATGATGGAGTAAGGTCTTTAAGAGCCCAAGCTGCTTACTAATTTCAGTGAAGCTGATGAATAAATTGGATAGTATAACTGACCAGCTTTTATTCTCAAATAGGAAAGTTTCAAAACTTTGTTACATGTTTGAAGGCTGTTGATCGGTAGGAGGGAAGCAGAGAGGATTAAGAAAAACATGGAGAAAAACCTTGAACTACTTGGAGATTTTTAAGAAAGCAAAATGAGAAAGTAGGCAACATACTTTATCAAATCTTTGGACTACTACATTTTTTTCCCTTTAATAAGATTTTAACAAAAGGTGATCATATTATGAGAGAGAAAACAGTTTGAGAGATTTAGATCTTCCCAATTTAGGCATATTGGGTTGTACCTCACCCACAAAACATGAAAAAAATGTTGCAAACTGATACATTAAATGGGTTCAAATGTTCTCTAATGCTTTATTAGTGAAAACGAGATTACCAGCTCAAATCAAGTAAATAAAATGAAAGATAAGTTTCAACTGCTAGGTGTACATAAATGGTGTAACGGCAACTTGAAAACAGTCAAAAGATAAAATAAATACATAAATATTTTTAAAATGTCGTTAAAGAGCAGCCCCAGCCTCTGCAATCAACTGAGAGAAAAAACAGATGTGTATGTGCTGTTCGTAGGAAACTACTTCTAAATTGAGTGACTGGAAACTGATATCCACAGTGGGATTAAGATTTGGATTTAGGAGTCACTGGAATATAAACAGGTCACTTGAATACTTCAAGCAGATTGTTACAAATATGTTTTTTCATATTTTGGGGTAGCTTTGCTTTAGCATGTCAACCTGGATATAATGAAATGTGAAAACTTTGTTTAAAAATGGAAAGTGGCATGGAATTTGGACAAAATAAGCCATGGAGTGGTTACCTCTAGTCTCACAGTTTGAGCTGATCTTTGTATTGCTATGCTTAGTTTTACCAGTAGCTGAGACAAGGCTTCATGATCTACAGTTCTGCCTCTGACAGTAGTTCAGACAGCTGAATCTGTAATTTCTATGCCAATTCAAAAAATAACCGATGAAAGCTGTGAACCTTTATTTGGAGTGAAATACTGAATTAAATTCATGATGTTAAAAAAAGTGATTTTGTTGATCAATATTTAATGGTATTTTTAGCCACCTTTGATAGGTACATGACAAACCAAAGTGTAATTTTGCGTACTTTGGACTAAGTCAATTTTTGTTCAGTTGCTGGTTTCCACTTATCAGAGAAGTAAGACCTCTCTGATGAAATATATAAATTGAGGTTTAAAATAGTTGATCCCAGAGATTACCACTGTTGTCCTTTTCATGTGATAGAAATAACTTACAATATGAATTACTAAACAGTGTTATGTTAGATAACTTTTTTGCTTCAGTCTTACACTGAATTAGAAATATGGCTCTATAAATAAAAAATACTACAAAGGCCTCAATCCTTTATGTCATTTTATTTGTTTCCATGAATAATTCCAGCAGAAAATTTAAGTCAAACTGGTCCAGATAAAACTCACTATTTCCGTTCTAACTAAAGTAAATCAGAATCTAGAAGTCAGTGGGTCCTTCCAAACCAATATCAGTTATGGATTTGATTAGCCTTCCCCTGTTCATGAGGTTGTATTGTAATATAGTTTTCCAAATTAGTGTGTATATTCCCTATTTTCAAGTACTCGTACATGTACCTTGAGACTCTGCCATGCTGAAATAGAAGTAATGTATCACTTCAAACTTAATGTACCAGAAAAAATTTGTAGCATTTGGGGGAAATATGAAGTTGACTTTTATGAAACCAATATCTCAATTTTATTTTATATAGTAGTGTGAAAAAACAAACAAACAAAAAAACCCAAACCCATCCACCCACAAACAAACAAACAAAAAAACCAACCCCAAAACCAAAGCTAAAGGCAGGCAAAAAACCACCATCAAGTACAATTTTGAACATAAATAGTTTTGCTGACAGGTACAGATTTCATTAGTCAGGTTCAGTTCATTTATGAGTTTGAAGAAAATATTTTCAATCTATATCAAATATTTGCTCAAGTGTAAGAATGAGGAAACTCAAGTGACTTTTTTTCATGGGGGAGCTACTAAGCCTGTCAAGGGAAGAGGTTTCAGACACTGCAGGGTACGGTGGGCAAGAGGGTCATAACACAAACTTGGGAGCCTACACTTCATGGAGAGAAGCTATGTGACTGTACCAAGGAACAGTGCCAGCTAGCCAGGTTTCAGAAGGGATGGGAAGAATTTTCTAGGGACTGGAGCTGACTGGGCAGAATTTGCTGCCACCTGAAAAATCATTTCGTTGTGTGGAAAAAAGCTGTGTCTTCACAAGTTAGGATATAGTAGGCAGGAGATGGTTCGTGTCCTAATGTTTCTAGTTCCATCTTTTGTAGGTGTTTTGAGTTCTCTATATTGAAAATGTTTCTAATTTTTATTTAAGTTAAAATAAGCTTTTCTACATTAGAAAAACCCTCTGATATTTTGATGGATTTTGCTGTAGAGAGATCTAGGTACTCCCACTGTGAGGCTGTGGGCGATTCAAGGTTTGATCAGAAAGAGTTAGGCACTTAGACAAAAGAAGTGTTATCAGGCTGTCCCCTTACTCACCTTTCTACACCTTTAAGTGCCTCATAACTTTTATGAAGCTATCTGCTGGAAGATTTTAGAAAGTGTACCAGACTACTAAAAACTGACATGCAATACTGTCCTTTCTTACTCTCTATTTCACATGCCAGACAGCTTGATACCATTCGTGTCAATTTTTCACTGCTCTGCTTTAGTGGAGCTCTTTTCTCCTCACGTAACTTCCACAGGTTGATGTAAAGGTGCCTTCCGTCAACTTTAATTCAAAAGGAAGTTTTCTGAATTCTGAACAGATCAAAAATCCCTTAATATGTCACTCATGATTTTGTATCTTTACTCTGGAAGAGGATTTTTTTTGTTTTGCAACACCCCACACCCTACTCCTGTTATACTACAAACTAATTTTTCATATGTTATTGTTCATGTAACAAGTAATTTTCTTATCTTTCAGACCTGATGTAGTCTCCTTTCGACCCAAATCTTCATTCAGTCACATATTTTTTTCGGCTTCTCTCCCTCCACTCTCTCTCCATATTTTTAATTTCTCACCCTTTTTACAAAGAAGGTTTGTCTTGTATAAAACATATTTTATCTTAACTTCTGGTGAGGTTTTACTTTAAAACATAAGTTAAATACCCTTATTAAAAACTAATTACCATATGACCTGCTAGTACTTAATAAAAGGCTGCCAAAGACATCTGTCCTTACCTTGTGCTTCAAGATTTCTTTTACTTATTAAAATCAGATGAAATATTTCTTACAGTTGAAAATAGTCATATTGAGTCTATGATTCTCTTTCTAAGTAATCAAGTTCAGATCAAGATATATTCATTCATCTTTATGTCTTAGCCACTTTAAATTTATTTCTGTTTTTCAAATCTTTCCATAGTCTTTGTTGTGGAGATAAACAGGGAATTAATTTCTGATTTTTACAGTGCTTGCCATAATATGCTGTAAAGTCTCCAGGTTCATAGAGGAAGGGGTTTGTTTATATAAGAGAAATTTCTCTTGAATGTTTAATTTGACACATTACTCTTTGTATTCCGGTCTGTAGTTTTTCTATAGAGCTCATGTTCAAGCCTGACCTTTCAGCACTATGAAGTAAGACAAAAGAGTATAAATTCCAAAGGGCTGTCAATCAGTGTGATGCTAAAATATTGCAGAGAAGAAATTACTGCATGCATTTTAGAAATCTCTTCAAAATGCTGTAGCCTATGTTGTTATTGTAAATGCAATTGATTTCACCTAGCTGTAGCCATGCAGTGGCTATATTGCAGAAGTGAAGCAGTATTAATCTTTTTTGTGTAAGCCTGTACATATCACACAGTATGAAACTATGAATTCTGAGACACTTGAACTCAAAACCAAAGATAAGCCAATGTTGGAATAGTGCAACCAGAGTGCTGTATAAGGATTAATTTTTAGTATAGGCTCTAAATTTATTGATACTTTCCATATATTTT
Source organism: Egretta garzetta (assembly GCF_000687185.1). Classification (NCBI taxonomy): domain Eukaryota; kingdom Metazoa; phylum Chordata; class Aves; order Pelecaniformes; family Ardeidae; genus Egretta; species Egretta garzetta. Next base: position 937,613 of record NW_009259970.1, read on the forward strand.
AGTGATTTGTGGAATTTAAACATTTGTTTGCAAATCTTTCATCAAATCTGACATAAAAATACATTAAGAATGCTTAACAGAATTAAGTCAACTGGGGAAAAAAAAATCAGATGTGGCTTACATCATTGTCTTATTATTACTTTTATTTCTGACTTCACCCAGCTGCCTATCAAGAGGTTTAAATTTACTTCATCATATTACAGTAGTAGAAATTAAGTGCCAGTTAAGCAGAACTGTTTTGCCAAAGTTTACCATAAAAATAACAATAGAAAGAAAGTCTCTGCTGTAAATTCCTCCCATCAGGAATCCAGATAAGCATCAAAATTTCACTATGCCTATGCAATACTTGTTAAAATATTTTCATATGTTTTAATTTACTAAGGACACACCTAATTATATTCTTCTTCGTTTCCCTTGTGCCAGCACAGATGCTCATATGTCCCTACAATGAGTCAGTACAGAAATCTAAATCAGTAGAAAATAGAAAAACCTTATGAAAAAGCTGATCAAGTGGAACACCTTTCTTCTGGTTTAACTGTCTCCTGGATATTCACTGTGATATCATACAAAGTGCATTAGGCAAGGGTTAAAGAGCACATAAATGTTTATGGAAATATAGACCTGTAGCTTGACTCAAGGTAGAATCTAACAGCACAAAGGAAAATAAGGAAAGCGTGAAGGAGACTTGCTTATCAAAACTTCAAATCACTGAATGGGAAATTGGTTTAAAGCAACACTATGAGAAAAGCCCATGTTTTACCTATTCCTTAAATTCGTATGCATACATGCCTAAAGATATGCAATTATACATAGAACATAGTGGTTCTGTGTCTCCATGTTTCATGATCATTTTTTTCATTAGGCTAGCCTCATATCCTATGAGTGAGAATTATTTCTTAATAATGCTAGGACTTATGGACAGTAAAGCAAAGGTGGTTGAATAGTTTGAGCTTCTTTGTTAGTTTTAGAATGCCATGATATTTAAACTTGGTCTTCAATATTGCCAACAACACCTGGCAAAGCAGTTAGTTACATTTAAAACACTGCCAACCTTACGACTCACTCCAGAAACAGGCCATCATCATCCTTCAAGAAACTGAATGAGGCATAAAAAGACATTTTACAATTCAGGGTATTTTTGAAGGGGGAAGATGAGAGGAAGGTGGAAATAAATATACTGGTCATCATAACAGTCTTTTACTTGGACCATATTTTTTGTCATTACTAATAGCCAGTATATGATGTGAATTGGTAACTATTCAAATGTTAATAGTGTGAGGGAGAACTACAAACAAAATGTTACTTCTGTTTAATTCTGCAGATGTGCCAGGAATGTCAAGGCCAATAGACCTATGTGATTTTGATGCAGATACTTGTTTCAAAGACACTGAACTGTATGTTTCTACAGGATTTGATTGCATGATTTATATGGGTCTTTTTGCAGATTAAATTGTAGATATATGTTTGGGATTTGTGTGGTAGTATCTATCCCACATTTTCTCACAACATAGGTGATTTCTGTGTATATTGGTCATTATTTTAGAAAAGCACATTGAGAAATTTATAATAATCAACGTAGTCCTACTTATTCCAGCTACTGTTTGTAACTGGAACAGGCATGTAGATTATTCCCAAGCAGAGTTAATATGTGGTTTGACTGTCAAACAGAACAGCCAGTGCATCTTTATGGTAAGATTAAATAATTAATGAACTGCAGGAATGGGAAAAAGATTCCATCATGACATAATTGACTTAAACTAATAACTTGCACTTTGGACTGGAGATAATACTAATGTTCTGATCTGCTATACATCTTCAATTACTCTGTAATACCACACATGGATTATATTATCCGTGGATGGCCCTTGTGTTTTCTAACAGACTTAGCTACTCTGCTGAGATAGATCTCGGGAGCAAAGACTATTTCTTTTAGTGTTATTGGTCTCCAAAAGAAAAATGCAAAGCATTGTCCCTGTTTCAAATGTAGAACTGTTTCTTTTTATTTCTTCAACACAGTAGCAGCCAAGATTTACGACAGTAGTATAGTGTTGCAATGATATTAGATAAAACACCCCTTCCACACATAGAAGTCTTAAAGCAAAAGTATTTATGGTGGTAGGGCATGACGTATGATAAATATTTCATACACTATTTTAAATTTGAATGCTCAGAATGTAAGACAAATAATATGTGTTTAGCACTTTTTTTTTGGTTTCTTGGGCATTTGGATCAGATTTGCAGAGAATCAGGAGCTTCTGATAAGAAGCAGGTTCCGGCTCTGTGAGGGGAGGATAGGAGATAACTGACCATTTGGTCTGAAGACTCCACAGAAAATTTGCACAGATTCTCTTGACACCTTGAACCTCCTGCTCTGACTATGTATGTACAAGACAACCAAAACATTGACTGGTTAAAACAGTAGATATTTCCATCTTCTTTGTGTATGATCCTGAGCATTGAAAAGTGCTAGGTATAATCTATTTTTTGCACAAGCAGCCAGTATCTGAAATGTAAAATACCTGCTTGCCATATGAAACCGTTGAACTGATCAATAAATTATGGTACTTGTATATCTCCACCTATGTAAATAGACAGCCACTTCATACATCCATGTATGCCTATTACAGAACTAGAACAGAAGATCAAGCTGGCAAATAATGATGAGGAAGTGAAGAAGTGTATCTGACACAAGGCACAAAAACTGTCCTGTAGTGCACTTTCTTTCTAAAATGCAGAAGGTATTATTTCCCCACAACATGGATACTTCCTGGGAAAATATGACCTCAATTTGGCAACTGAATTTTTCTCTAGTTTGTAACAGTGGTCTACATGTGTCAGAAAAGATCGATAGTTTGACAGTGTTTTGTATGCAGTATCTTATAATTATTATATGCACTACAGTACCGCTAGGTCCCTTCAGTTAATGGCTTCTTTTTTCCTGTTTGGGCCCATTTCTACCTATTTTTGATTTTTTTTTTAATTAGGCTTGTTAATACCTGGTATATCAATGTTTCCTTTGCATTTGTCTCTTAACTTTTGTTTTGATAGAGTGAATTAGTTCTCTTTTACTGTCCTTTTGTAAAGGTAAACTGTTTCTTGAGATCTTACCAGAGGTTCCACTGTGTACTTTTGAGGATCTTTTTTTCTCTTCTTTGACCATAACATGTTATGGATATATGGGAACATTAATAAGATTGTAATAATTTATTTGAAATTAAAGTAGAGAGCCCTTAGCTTAGATTATCTAGGTAATCTGTTGAGTGGATGTCTATTATTGCTTGTACATTTTATCAATTCTAATGCAAGACTGACTGTTTACTTGCTTTTGAAAAATCTTTTAGTCCATAGTGATGTAGTTTCATTGTTAGAGCTAGCTAGCTAAAGTTTATCTGAGTGTATTTATATGAATTGTTCTAGTCTGCATCATGTATATGAGTAAGATTTCCTTTAGAGATCCTTGTTAACTTTTGGAAAGACGCAAATTGCTATGTGCTTAATTTTCTTTGGAAAATGGCTCTTCATAAGTTTTACAAGTTTAGCATTTGGAATTGAAATGATTCCCTCATAATTCTGTAATAAGCTAGATGGGATCCAAAACCATTTGATGTACCAGTCACAGCCTGAGCCTCCGGAAAGAAATTTACTGATGTATCTTTAATTACCAACTTGAAAGGAAAGGTATTGTTCTACATTTTTTTGCACATAGTATTTGTCCTTTTCTTTCAGACATTTTTTATGAGTTAGTGGAAAATTGAATTGCACTTTGCATGCACACATAACTACACATAGTAGAATAATATATTATAAGTAATTATATAGATGATAATATGATAAGAAGTAATCAATAAATCTGAATCTGCTCTGTATTAGACATTCCCTGTGTTTCTTCCTTCTGAGGAATTTGGCTCAGTTACTTTGTTTTAAAAACATATTTTTTAAAAGTCTAGATTCATAACTCATGTTCTTTTCTAGGTGCCAAACAGAAAGCATAACATTTCTCCAGAGGTCTAGTAGAAAACTATGCCACTTCTTGGTGTTTTACACTCTTCTCTGTTCTTAGCTATCCTTGTGTGAACTCATTTCATATCGATTAACCTAATATGTCACTGTTTCAATCTTAGGCATTATGTCTTCATGTAATAAGGGAATATTGATTCTTTTTCACAGCCTAATGAAACAACACAGATGAAAAAATATTGTACCTGTTTCACAATACTTAAAATTGTGTAAGAGATGGATTTCAGTAAGCAGCTGACCAAAAGCACTAGGCAGTAATGAAAACCTACATTAAGAGGTTTTCTGTTTTCCAAAAAGACAAGATACATAGAAAACATTTTTAAGAAATTGTTTAACTATATGTACTATCAAAGCCAAAAATGCCTTTTAGCACATGTTTTTGTCTGACAGATTCTGGTCAGCAGATACTGCTGAAGGTGTCTTATGTGTCAGTGAAATGAAACTAGTGACATATAATAGAAGTGCATAAAAAGTTAATTTATATTTGAGAACTCAACAATATTCCTTGTATTTCTAAAGCCAAGCAAGAATAGAAAACAAGAATTTACTTTCTTCTTTGCATTATGCATTTAATATAACCTGAAGAAATTTCCCTTCATTTCAGTCTGATATTGGACGAGGTTGGGAAGTCTTTGTATCTAATCTACATTTTTTACTTTATTAATACAATAGTCTTTTATTAGTGTAGCATAGCATTGTGTTCATTGCAAACTATAAGGTAACAGTTCAACAGAAGATCAGGCCTTGTATAGATAAAAAGAGGAAACATTTTAATTTTCTAGACAATATAGCATATCAGATTTTCTTTTAAAGTCTTTAATCTTTTGTTGGTCAAAAAATCCATTACCATTATTACCATCATCACCATCACTATTATGTTTCTTACTACATTGCCTAAGCATTTACAATTTTTTTTTTTCTTATGAAAAGTATGAAACAAATTTAACATCATTGGCCAGAGTTTAATGAAAAGCCAAAATCCTTAATTTTGTGACTGAATTCCAAAGAAATATTCAGTATATTATGTATGGCCTAGATAGATCCATAACATGAGTGGAGAAGAATGATATTTTAATCCAGCTGTATAGATAATTGCAGGCAGTGGTGTTTGTGATTTTCCCCTGGAAAATCCATACCTAATATATGAATGGTGATCAAATCCTTACAGAGTTTGGAATACCAGTAATTAAAATTATGATATTTAGTAAACTGTTTCTTCTAGGCCTGTTCTGTTAGATTCTTACATGATTTTCAACATTACATCAAGTAAGCACATCCTCCAAGGACTGTCTATGGCACTTCAGTCACTTTTTAAAAACACTGTATCACACTTATTATACTCATCAGAAAGTCTAGCTTAACAATTTACAATGACATTTTAAAAAATCTTATCTAAAACTTCTTTCTCCTATCATAGAAGTGGACTTATGAGACTTCCAGTTGGATGTTATCAATGTCAGCTTTATAAGATTGCTACTGATGTACTTGAAGAAGTACTTCTTGTTGTCCTTAACATCCCTTGCCAGATTTAATTCCAAGTGGACCTTAGCCCCCCTCACTGCATCCCTGCATACTCTGACAATGTTCCCATATTTCTCCCAAGTGGCCTGTCTCTTTTTTTCCACATTCTGTAACCTTCCTTCTTCCATTTGAGTTTTGCCAGAAGCTCCTTGCTCATCCATGCAATTCTCCTGCCCCCTTTGCTTGATTTCTAACTCATAAGGATGCATCTATCTTGAGCTTGGAGGAAGTCATGCTTGAATATCAACCAGCTCTTTTGGATCCCCTACCTTCTAGACCCCTAACCATGAGATTCCTCCAAGCAGGTCCTTGAAGAGGCCAAAGTTAGCTCTCTTGAAGCCCAGGGTTGTAATCTTACTTATTACCATGCTTCCTCCAAGCAGGATCCTGAACTCTACTATCTCATGGTCACTGCAGCCAAGGCTGCCCCCAACCTTCACATCCCCAACCAGTCCTTCTTTATTTGTTAGTACAAGGTCCAACAGCACACCTCTGCTTGTTGGCTTCTCCAGCATGTCTGTCAAAAAGTCATCATCAATGCTCTGCAGCAACCTCCTGGACTTTGTGTGCCTAGCTGTGTTGTCTTTCCAGCAGATATCAGGGTGGTTGAAGTCCCCCATGAGAATCAGGGCCTGTGATTGTGAGGCTACTTTCAGCTGTCTGTTGAAGGCCTCATCAACTTCCTTTTCCTGATCAGGTGGCCTGTAGTATACACCCACCACAATGTCACCTGTATTAGCCTGCACCTTAATTCTTACCCATAAGCTCTCAACTCATTCTTCATCCACCCCTGGGCAATGCTCAATACATTCCAGTTGCTCTCTCATATAAAGAGCAACTGCACCACCTTGCCTTGCTGGTCTGTCTTTCCTAAAAAGTACAGTCATCCATGACAGCAACGCCAGTAATGTGAGCCATCCCACCAGGTCTCCATAATTGCAGTGAGATCATGGCCCTGTGACCACACACAGATCTCTAATTGTTCCTGTTTATTCTCCATGCTGCACGTGTTGGTGTACAGGCATTTCAGAGAGGTAATTGAGCATACATTTTTCCAAGGAGGGGTGCAAAAGGATCCACCATAGCCATATACACCCTTGAGGTGGTTGGCCTTCTGGTTCTCATCTTGGGAGGCAGCTATGGAGCATTTGTCGCTGCTCTGTTTGGCCTGGTTCGTTCCCCCTGCCTTATTCATTACACTGAGCCTAAAGCAGGAATAACATTATGGTTGTAAGTGTTGTGTATATCTAGGCATAAATTTCACTTCAATAATGTACATAAGTAGTGCATGAGTGACCCCTTCTCTTGAAGTTGAGAAAATATTTAAATATTTTACAAAACTTGGCTGCATTGCTAAGTGCAGAACAGATATAAAACAGTACCAGCATTTAGATATACTTCAAACTGAGAATTAGGCCTTAAGAACAAACTTTATGCTTCTCTTGTAATACATTTACTAAGTTTGCACTATTAGTTTTATGTAGATTTCTGGGTGTTGTCAGGGTGCTGTGGTTTTTCACATAACAATATCAGAAAGGGTTGTCTGATAAAAACCTTAAACACATCAGCCTTAATCTGCACACAACCAGAATTGTCATTGTGCTCCAGCTGATTTTTTTCTCTAGCAATGCACAGCTGATACAAAAGCCACTTAATTGGCTAGTTAACCAGATTTATAGTTGTTTTGCAATGCCAGAATGATGGTAAATGTTCTGCAATACATTAATACATATTGAGAAGTTTTCTTTCCTGTTTTTGAATTTGTTTTTAAATTGACTCCTACATTTGTTTTACATATTTGCAAATCCAGGCAGGACCCTTGCAGTGACTATAGACCATTGGTGTTTCTGAATTAATTTTACCCATTATTTTTTGTTTCTGTGTATTTCAGAGACATTTCACCTTGCAATGCAGATGATTTTTGATCATTCAAGCTACTTTGGTTTCTGCTCTGAAGTCATGTTGGTAGGTCTTTGAGAGTAATTTTAAACCATTATTTGTAGCCCTGTTAAGCAGCAGGAAAGAGGAGAAAGAAGGTTAGCAATTGGTCTCTGTCCAGCACGAACTGCTGAAATTGATTTGGCTTCAGGCTGAGAGTTAAAAGCAAGCCAATGCATTATAGACGATGGATCTATACCACATTGTGTTAATATACACCAGGGGATTTTTGCCTTTCCTGTTTTGCACTCAGCTTTAAACCCAGGGTCTGATTCTAATTCTTCTTTAACATACTCCAATGTAAACCAGTAATGGCTCCATTGAATACACATTGTTATCAGAGCATGCTGTTAGAGATTGTGACTTGTCAATTAGAATAGCTAAGTGGTGTCTTTGCCCCTTTTTTAGCTTCGCAAAGAGGACATAAAAATCTCTTGGATTTGCACTGATCAGTGGAGAATTCTGCTCTGTTAGTGAGATGTATTCATTACAGTGGTTGCAATGAAACAGGCTGAGTCTCCTCTTTTTATTAAAAGTTGATATTTGTTTTTCTATGAAACATTTATTAACTTACGGCTGCTGGTCTTGCTCCAATGAAAGAGCTAAATGTTTTTTAATATGTATTTTAAAAACCAAACAAGTCTATGATCATTCTGGTAGTTGGATCCTTGTGGTCTTTTATTGTTTTATGATTGGATCTGGTCAAGCATCCTGTCTGACATGTCTCCAGATATCATTTATGCGTTGCAATTATTTTAAGCTTCTAGACGTTAGACACATGCTGCCATTGAACCCAGGGAAAATGTCAAGGTTTGATTCAAAGATATAGATTGTCTGTATAACATTCCCTCCTGAGAGCTGGAATTTAGACCAATTGCTTGTTTTGTACTCTGTCAGACTTCCACTGTCAGATAAATGTTCAATAAAACCTTTCACAGAGTCTTGCTGAAGTTGAGAATTCTCGTGTACTAGGTCATTCAAACGGCAGAAAGCAAACTCAGAAAGCTCAATAAATATGCTAAGAGAGGAACAGAGGAAGAGAGGGTGTACGAGAGAAAAGGATTACGGCTTTTAAAGGGCAGGGATTATTAGATCAGCTATTTAATCCTTATTAACACTTATGAATTTAGCTTCAATGTACAAACAAGTTTAAAAAAATAATAACAAAATGGATGTGTGGAGCATTTAAACCTTACCATTGATTTTAAAGATTAGAACAGAAGTTACATATCAATGAACTTTCTGAATAGAGACTTCCTTAAACTCACGCAGTGCTCTTTTCCCCTTTTTGAGATTATCTAATAATTTTCCAGAGTTCAGGGAGATAGGGTTTTCCATTAAGCTTTTGATATATGTAGATGCCCATTTGTTCAAGCTATGAAGACTGCTAAAAAGAGTTTCCTCACTCATGAGAGTCCACCAGCTGTCACAGACATTTCTGAGGTGCCTTTATTGCCAGAGTGACCTGACAACCAGCCCTCAATCCAAGTTCTTATGTTTTAGAATAATTACATGTTCAGTGAAACTACCCTTAAATCAGTGACCAGGGATTATTAGCCTTACAACAGAAGCTCTTAGGAAATGGAGTTCAAGACAGAATACAGAAAGCAATGATCAGCTTTCTACTGAAGTTTCCAGTGAAGTTTTCAGTCCTGCATATATACACAGAGTTCATAGATTTGAATGGAATCTATAAGGATGATGAATGTAAATGCCACAGATAATCTCACAGTCCTATGGCATAACTATGCCTATTTCCATAATCATCCCAAGCTTTTATAAACACATTGCATTTCATCCTTATTTGCATTAAAAAAAAAAGTGTGGGGGTTTTTAAAGGAAGTATGGAATCCTTTTTACATGATTAGCTAAAATCAACCCTTAAGAGAAGCCTTATTGCCATTACTCTGTAAATCCTGGAATTACTATTATATTTGTTCTAAAGGCCCCTCCTTACTTTAAGAACCTGGCATTACGACAATGTGTTTTCTGTTACAATGACAAGTACATATAAAACACAAATCCCACTTGAGAGTCTAAGCTGTTTGAAGGGTTTTAGTGTCAGCCATTCATTTCTAGGAGGCTGGATTAAGAATTGGAAAAGGTTTTTACTAGAGCACTATAGCTGGTACATTAATGTGCATCTGCATGTCAGGAATACAAAGTGTATTGAAAACCCAACCTTTTATATTGCATATGACAACTACATAGATTTCTTCTTACATTGAGACATTGATGTTTACTACTTTCAAAAGGCATTTTTCCTAAACAAATCCCACTGGATTAATTCTTCCCTTCAAAAAAAGCAATACTTCAAAATTATGTTATCCTACACAGAAGAAAAAGAAAAGCTGCCTTTAGCCACTTTTTCAAATCTGTATTTCTGGAGTTGTTTTTCTGGACTTGCCTCTCCTCTCACCGGCATGTTTGTGAATCAGGACTATCTCAGAAATCAATGATGCTACAGAACTCTAAATGAGGTGTATGAAAAGCTTCAAGGCCTGTGTGTTTATTCATATATGCTACTGAAAACTTCTAAATACTTAGTTCTTAATGCATAGAACTCCAGATTTTGTAGTATTTCTGCAGAACTGGTTTAAGGCAGATTCTATCAGTCTGTGCTCTTTAAACTGATCTATTCACATTTGACAAAGACATAAAGATCCATATTGTTTTATGTAACTGGATTAAAATATTTTTCTTTTGCCCAAACTTGTTCAGAGGTGCTGCAGCAATAAGGTCATAAATGTGGATCTTTAACTTAACCTGTGATAAAAAAAAAGCTAAGGGGATCATGATTATTATTTTTTAGTTTATTAACCTATATTGGAGAACAGACTCTTGAGTATTCAAAACTCTGAGTCTTTGTTATCTATAGCAATGAAGCAGTTAACAGTGGCCAAGTAGCAATGATACAGACAGAGGATGAACTTACCCTGTAGTCATTTGCAGTTTTGCATTTTCAAGGTTATTTTGCAAGCCAAAAAAACCCCACAAAATACTTTTTTCATAAAAATAACTCTTTCCTTTTTGTAGCATAGTTATTTGTGTCTATAATTATGCCCAGATGCATTGTAAATACCAATACAATCGTCTTTAATGCTCACCATTTGATAGAAAGTTTGATAGATGTGATTTAATGACACTAGACTTTATGACATACCTTGTCTTAATATTAAATATTCAATACCCTTAGTTACAGTTGAATTTTGGGCAAAAGCTGAAAAAATATGCATTTATTGTTTTGGTTTTGTCATTTCTAGCTTTATACATGTTGATGTAATGGTAATCAGAAGTCAAGAATAAAGTAAAAACTGACCAAATTATCCTTCAGCCGATGACTTACTTTCTAATGCTGATGAACAATATGATAGTTTGCTTGAACCACCTTTAAACCTATACTGTTGAGCAAAATTGAAATAATGCTTTTAAATAATTTAACCACTGAATAGATTGTAATTAATACAATGAAAGCATTATATCATTATACCACTTGAGTCACTTGTGAGGAAATCCTAGTAGTAAAGGTATATTTCAGAGGAAAGAATGTTTCCAGTATCATTTGCTTAAAAAATTATCAAGTGCCATGGGAATATTGATGCTTAAATGCAAATTGGACCGCTCAATTACTATGACACAAACATACTTCCTACATTCTTGCCCCAGGAAATTCAAAACAGACCTACCCCTTATTAAACAAATATACCAAACTACTCTTTGATCACACCTAACGTGTATAAAATGCATAAATACAGAGAGGAATTTGAAATGCCTGGTGGGCTGGACTTGCAAAATTTTTGCCACACTGTCTTCCTTACAGGTGTGATACAAAGATGGGTAGGCTCCTCAGTGAATACTTCATCTGATTTATTGCTTTCCCTCAGAAGAAAGGAGGACAAAATGCCAAATTCCCTGTTTATTTCCCTTTTCTGTCCTCCTCTGTCAGTCATAAGTCTTATCTGGGAGTAGTGGCCACAAGTTTAAAGTATATGAGCAATGCATTTCCCTGTCAGCAGCTAACTCATGGTGTAGTGCAAACCATAGAATCACAGGATCCCTGAGGAGCCTAGTGCAACCTCTTGCTTGGTGCAGGATCAACACTGAGTTCAGATCAGGTGGGTCTGGGCATGGCTTCCTTGAAATCACTGGAGTCACACTGATTTGCACACCAGTCTTTCACTAAGAGGCAAAAGATGCTGTGGTAAGGATATTCTGCTGCTGCTGTTTGTCAGCTTTCTCATTTTACCACAAACCTTGCCTGAGTTTTGGCTTTGGTCACCTTTTGCTCATTTGTAAGCAAGTGACTTAGCAAAAATGCCCCCTGAATTTTTAACGCTTTACCTTTGGGCAGTAAGATCGAGCAATCTGACAAAAGTATGCTTTTCATTGCAGCTTTCAGACGTCAGAGTTTGCCATTGTCAACCCTTGTTAGCCCTATTATTAAAAATTAAATAATATTTAATTCTTTATACGTTCTGCTCAGATGTTGCTCAAAGACTTGGCTCTTAAAAATCCTTTCCTATTTATACATGACTCTACAATCTCCTCTTAACCAACTTGTCTGTCATTTTCTAATTAGCTGTGATAAAGTTCATATTCTTCTGCAAGGAGCTGATCCTTAGCTGAATGAGTTGTCACATTGTCATGCTGATGAAGATTAGGTAGTTTCCTATCTGGCTTCTTTGTCATTAAAGGTGAACACAGTATTTGTGTCCCAGAAACTGACAACCCTATTATTGAAGCAGCAGGTAAACAGGAGAATTTACAAAGATTTTCCTCTTCAAGATAAGGTTAGAGAAAACAGAAGATAGCAGTTCTTGGTTTTATAAAAGATATATTTTGATCTTGAGCCACATGCATTATACAGATGCCTGAGGAAGAGTGAAAAAAATGTTATGAAAAACTATTTGCTGTTTGCTTTTCATCTAAGAAAGTGCCAAATACAGCTACCACATACGAAAATTAAGTAATACAATCTCTAACTGGCTATTGGATTTGGAGTGGTAGGATTAAAGTTGCTAAAAGATTTGGAAGTATTTAAAAGTTTTACATGTTTTTAGAACAAGACACATGTTATCTACACACTCTTCAAAAAGCAATAGAAGCAGTGTGAATGGAGGAAAATGGTATAGAAAGCAGCAGAGAATAGAAAGTATAGCCCTCATCTCAAAAACATTAACTTTATTTATAGTGTTAACTTTATTTGCATTGGTATTATTTAATAAAATTTCACTGATAGATTCTACATTTGTGTTCAAAGTTTGAGCATGTGAGACAACTGTAAATAAGAAATTAGAAATCTGCTGATGCTTTTACTGCAGCTATGGACAAATGCCATATTCTAGTACTCTTGCAGTGCTGTGCAATAGCAGAGAGCAGATTTCTCGTGTCCTCAAAAACCTCATATTAAAGCCACTGTATGAGTAATTCAGTTTCGCGTGTATTAATGCTAAATCTCATTAGAAATTAAGTGAAATCAAAGGCTTGAGTTTTTATTTATGTATTGATCCAAATTAATTTCTGATGCAGGTGCCTTGACTTCAGGGCTTTTAAATCAGTTATGCTTTCTCGCTCAGTGAGAACATTCGCACTGCACCAGAATGCAGGATTTTTAAGAGAGCTTTGCTGTCTTATTGGGTGCAGTGTCTTTTTGTGACTTCCCATTTAGCCAAGAAAGGCTGCTTTTGGTAACCAAACTGTCTACTGCATTGGCTCTGTAGATTAACTCAGCATAGTTCCAAAACAATTTTTTTTTCTGGTATAATTTTGGTCACTGCTGAAATTTCATGGCATAGTAGGTAATGGTTGGTAATAAATTTCTTAAAGAAATGGCATCAGACATTTGCTGCTCAGAAACCTGTGTATTAGCTGATATTTTCTTGTCTTTCTCATCTGCAACAAGTCTAGGTAGAGAAATATCTTGCTCATGCAGTTTCGTTTAAGCAGTGCAAAGAGTATGCAATAGTTTAAGTAAGCGATAAAGAATAACTTGCATAGCTGAAAGTTTCAGGGAAACTTGGAGGTGACATATGATTAACATGTAGAAATAAAAACAAAGACAGAACTGATGGTTTCTTCCAAAAGGTCATCCTTGTTTGAATAGAAAGAATGTATTTAAATGTAGTGAAGAAAGTTTCTATAGAGTCTGTGTCCATTTACAGAAACTGCTAAGCATAAATGTGAATTTTACTTTGGATATCTCTAAATGTAAATGAATTTAATGTTACGCCATTGCCATAAGTTTAAAATATGTTTCTCTGGATTTATTTTTTACAGCTTTACACTGTATCAGACTGATTAAGGAAATTATCACAGATACAAAAATATGTCTTGCTGTCAAAGGAAAAGGCTGAATCTATTGATTATAAAATTAAACTGTAAGAGAAAGTACAAATATGTAATAGAAATGTTTCAATTTTGGCTAGTAGAGTACTCAAGTTCCCTATTTTCAGATAAGTAAGTGCATTTAAGTCAAATGAAATTCTGAACACAGTGAAGTTGTTATTCAAATGGTTTGCCTACATAATAGCATAGCTGTTCTTAGTTTACAATATATGGGCCAATTTTGATATAACTACTTACATTTTTGAATGCTCTCTTGTTTTTCAGGGGGAGTTCATGTCAGCAGCTACAGGATTCCAAGGCTATTTCATAGTCTAGTAAAAAGTATTAACTATGCCAGAGATGAAAATATTATTCACAATTTGGTTATTAGATGAGCTTTTGTTAGGGATAACCTTTTCAGTCTTATCCACAGTAGTTATCTCCAGTATCCCCTTTTTTTGATGAAAATGGTTCAGAAAACCTTGTTTCCTGTCTTTGCAAGCTAGAATAAAGTTTAGGTCTTAATGCAGGAAAATACTGAATAATTAAAATCCTACTGACCTCAAAATGAATGTGACTGACCACTTCATTTTTAATCTCTGTGTGTGGTGTGAAGCACAGCTTAAAGGCATGTATTAATGTGTCGTGGTTTAACCTGGCTGGCAACTAAGCACCATGCAGCTGCTCTCTCACTCCCCCCCTCCCTCAGTGGAATGGGGGAGAGAATGGGGAAGGAGAAAAAAGGTTAGAGCCATGGGCTGAGATAAAGGCAGTTTAATAAGAGAAAATAATAATAATAGTAATAATAATAATGGTAACAGAATATACAGAATATACAAAACGAATGATGCACAATGCACTTGCTCACCACCCACCGACTGATGCCCAGCCCGTCCCGAGCCGTGATCATTCTCCCCACACCCGACCGACTGACTAACCCCCCCAAGCATGACGTTATATGGTATGGAATAGCTCTTTGGTCAGTTTGGGTTAACTGTCCTAGCTGTGCTCCCTCCCAGCTTGTTATACACCTGGCCGAGCAGGAGAAGCTCAAAAAGTCCTTGAGTAGTCTGAGCACTACTTAGCAACAACTAAAAACATCAGTGTGTTATCAACATTCTTGTAGTACTAAATCCAAAACACAGCACAATGCTAGCTACTATGAAGAAAATTAACTCTATTCCAGCCGAAACCAGGACATAATGTAACGTTTCTCATTCTTTGCCTTTTTGTTTCTTTTAAAAATGTTGATGCTTTATGTAATGAAGTGACAGAGCGCTGGTTGTCTAGTGTACTGCTGTAGCACACATTTTCTGCACTCAGCCATGAATGCAGGTTTCCTTCTGAAATGCTCTAAATTTGCTCAGTCAAGGTCTGTACTTTGCCAAAGCAGAGTTGAACAGATCTTACAGAGCAATTATAGTATCAGTACAAAGTCATGTTCTACCCAGTAAACTTGAATGCCCACCTGGAATACATTAAACAGCATTGGTTAACACTTTGAAATATCTAACAGTCCTGTTTATGGAGTTGCTATTAGGATGCTGTGAAAAATATAGTGTCATCCTACATTTTTGAGAGATCTTTATGTGGAAGAACACATACTATTTCCAGAAAGACATACCTTACCAAAATCACCTATAATATATATGATTCAGTTCTTTAACTTCAAGACAAAGCAGAACAATAACAGTTAAAGATTTTCAGAGTTCAGATGACTATATTAATATATTAAAAGGACGTTTATTATAAGATGTGTTTTAGGACAGTCTAGGAAACATTCTGTGAATGAGTAAAAATCAAAATTGCACTGAAATTGAACAAGAAATAGCAGACTGAAATTCTAAAATTATGAAGGGAAACAGCTGCCAGAGTATAAGAGTTATGATGGCCACCTGCAGAAAGGTTAACTTAAATTTGAGAATAAACCAGATATAGCTGGATGCTAAGTTGAAGGTGGTTTTTTAATCTGTTTAAATATTTTATTTTAGAAGATGCTTATAGTTCCATTTATTCACACCCACATAGAGTCACACAAAGACAATTTTGCTAGGTTGGTAAAAAGCACTTTGGTTGGCTTAAGCAAATTAACCCTGCTGAGCAGAACTGCGCTCCTTCTAGCTAACCTGTTTGACATTAGTTCAGGTGTGTCACTGAAACTGGTACCCTTGTGCGATACACTTTTTTTCTAGAAAAAATGCCTTTACAAAAGAATTTTCAAGACTATATACTCCAAAATTTACTAATAACTCTCTAAAGATATTTTATTTTATATAATAATATAATCTATTATTAAAGAGAGTATTACTAAAGAGAATGATACCCTACACAATGGTCTGAGAATCATGACATGGCATGTATAAAGCAAAGGAAAACTCTTGAACTCAGCTTGTTTTGTCTTTTTTGATATGTCCGGTACACTCATCTTTCTAATAGATAGGTTACTCCTTGGTGAGTCAGTGCTTGTAGCCTTTTGAGACCCTGCATAAAATACCAAATGTGGTAAATCAGTGACAACCATCCACATTCCCAGATTTAACCAGGAGGGTCATCTGTGTTACTAATTCTGGCACACTCAATGCTCTAAGTTCATCAAGATGCATCAGCTTGAGGGTGTCACCCTGTAGGCATGTAACAAAGACCTGAAACAGAAAGAAATAAGGCCAAACCTGTCATCAACCTGGCAGAGGGAAGCAAGTTCCTACTTCGTTTCTTGCAACAATAAGGAAGGTTACAAAAAACCTTATCCAAGAAATTCACTAATTCTAAGCCTGCCCAGATAAACATGGAAGTTTAAATAGCAATGGCTTTTACAGTGTTGTAATATATTGATAATGTGTGTCAATTAGAATGGCTTCTCTTTCTTTATTTGCTTCACATTGTGTGTGATAGGAAATGTTCAGGTTTTCCAGTCTGATGTATGTCTACAAATAAGAAACGGAAATGTACTTTCATATCAGTATTAATTAGAGGCTGTCCCACGGAAATGTGTGAAAACCAGTGTACATCAAATGGGAATTTGTTTTGAATAACAGAAGGAAAACCTTTCCAAAGAGTTTGTTCACTTGCAGGTGATATGGAGCAGTAGATTATTTTAATTATGTTACTTTTTTATAGGCAGTAACCCACAAGGGAAATTTTGCTATGCGCTCTCTGAGGTTGTTCTTGAGCTTCAGCAACAGATCAATTTTTAATAAACTGATATTGAAGAACTTTGCTTTTAACAAATACACAGTGACTTGGAAATATTAACTGTATTGCCACTGTTTAAGCTAAGCACATTAACAAAGCAACAATTTTCTCTTTGATCAACCTTCTGTTCCTATATTAGGAATAGTTCTGTGTGGCATTTTGTGATGTTAACTACTTTGGATTCAGATGGTTTTCTTTATTGTTGGGTTTATTTTGGAATATCTCATTAGCCTTTGAGTTTCAATTTAATTTGCACCTAAGAATATCAAGCAGTCCATGTCACTTAGTTCTGTGTTGGAAGGCATCTAGACTCTGGCTATGACCATATATTTTGCTGTTATGACTATATATATTTTGCTGTTATAATAACGTCTTTTTTCTAAACAGACGTGCTTGTTCTCCCTTTTCCTAAGCACGATAAAAGCTGTGTCAATGTAAATCAATCATCATTTGCATTGATAATGCAAATTTCCAAATGTAAAATCATACATTCTCTTTCAATCTGGGGTAAATTAACGGGGATCTGGTGCTATACTATCCATGACCTTCTTAGAGTTTAGGCAAACTGAGTATGTCCAAGGCTGTGTTAAAGGGTATGATGAATTAAAATTCCCACTAACAGCTCTTCCTCCACCAGTTTTCCCTTTGTTATTCTCTTAGAACTAGCTAAACTTTTTTATACAGGCTATTTCTGACACATATCTTTTCTATTTAAACTGTATTTTTAATAAGAATATCAGTTTACATTCTTGAAATTCATGACTGAAAATGAGCAGTAGACAAGAATGTCATTATCAAAAATTATTTTTTTATTGCATAGGACCAGATTTATCTCTATTTTACAGTAACTCTAACTAACGGAAATTAAGTCAGGAAAAAAATGATTTCCATACTTTGATGATTTAGGGACATATTTTAACTTCTGAGTAGATTTTACTCAGTGAAGGTCAGCTGAGTGAATCAGGCAAGTTGCATGTATGAATTTTTGAAAGAAAGTACACAAGCAAAATCCACTGTTTGCTTACAATGTTACTTCTAACTTCATCTGCTGCCGATATTTGCTTTAATTGTGTACAAGCATTGACTTTCTCACTTCTGACCTTAGGTTGTCTCTATTGATTTCCTTTTGACTTGTCTGCTTACTTAACTGTCACTCACTGGTGAGGAGAGAAGTGTTTTTTAAAAGCTTCTTTTAATCTTCAAAATAGTTACAACAGTAAATAAGTTATCACATCTACAGGTTAAAAAAAAATACACCAAAAGTCTTCAAGAGGGGTCAGTACTGTCTAAAGCTCCATTAGCTCACAGAAATATTGCATTGATAGAGCTAAGACTTACCATTGACAAATAAAGCTTTCAGGGAGCTTTTAGTGTTCCCTTTAACATCAAGAACAGTTAAATGAAAATCATTTGCTTCCACATCTGAACATGCAATTTAGCAAAACAAGGTACACCTTTAGAAGAAATTCTTCTTAGGTAAAATGCTTAGACTTTTTGCTACTGGTATTAATGGCTGCCTAAGGTTCAGAACAATGAAGAACCAGGATCAGTGAATTCAAATTAAGTATCAGTCCAGTTTTTGTTTTGTAAATATGTAGTCTTGTTTCAATGTATGTAACTCTTCTTTGGCACTTTCAATGAGACAAAATGGTTGCAAAGTGTTAGAAATAGGTTTTGGTTTATTATTAGAAGAATTTTTGCTGAGAAAATTCTGCTAAATATAATCCTATGTCTGTAAGGACAGTTATAGAAGTCTTAGAGAAAGTATTGAAAAATGTAGGCTCAGCTGAGAGGAATTTATGTTCCAACAAGTATAAAGACTCATACTTCAGTGTTTGCTTCTTAAATTTCACTCTGCCTTGCTGTATTTAACTGATATGATGTTCCTGATTGTAAATAGATGTCAGATTTCTGATACATGTATATACAGTGATTTTTGTCATTGCACATGAATTTGGTCCCCAGCAAAACCACAGCATTTCCTAAACTTTGTAAAGATTATAAACTGCATTTAGATACTGTTTTCTTGCTGAACCTAGAAAGGGAAAACTCCCAGGAGTTCTGTTATGAACAGGAATGTAGAATGATTTCTGACTTAAGATAGCCTAAAAGAAGAGAATAAAAACCACAAGGTTTTTATTTTGTAAAATCTAGCTAGGAAATAGATTTGAAATGGCAATTTTCTAATACAGCCAACTCCAGGACAAAATATATATCCCTATATATTCATATGCATATACTTAGGCATTTTTTTATAGCACAGGGTATCCTGAATTAATTTTTGCCATTAATTTATATTATACTGGAAGGGAACAAGCAATATTTACATACTATTTTCTTTAGCCCCTTTCTCACCCCTTTAAAAAAAATAAAAGAAAAATTATTTTTTTTATTTCTGCCCAAGTAGCTAGTGTTATCTAAAACATTTTATAAAACTGTCTTTAGGCAGAAAACCATCAAATGAAATACAACAAAGACAAAAAATTTTATCTCTTACTGAGTATATCTCCAAGAATAAAGATGACTGAAGCTTAACCAGAAGACAAGTATTTATGTCTTTCTATGCTTATCAGAAGAAAATGCCTACCCTCTTAAAACAGAAATGGCTGAACAACTGATTATGTGGGCTTTCCAAAATGGAAGCATGTTCCCTGATAGATTAGTTGGGATTCAAGAGGTGTTAGGTATGTAGCTCGTTTAGGTAGTTATGAAGAGCCTAGAGGTAATTATTCACTATTCTACATGCCCAACATCTTCTAAAGCCTGAAAATAAAGAATTATTCTTGCAAGTTTTCCCTTTTCCTTGCAGAGACCCTTTGATGCAGGGAAATGAAGTTCTTCAACATGGAGAAGTTTGTAGAATGAGTACATTATTCCCATAGTTTACTATTCACTTTATAATTTTATATTTTTTCCAAATATGTCTTGGTTCAGTAGCTTTTATTCTCATACTGGCCATGTGACATTTGCACGATCTCCATTTTTTTGTTTGGTTCAACAAACACTTAGGGAATCTTTTGGGACACAATTGTGTTCTATTGATGCTGAAAGGACTTATATGCTTGAAGTACTGTATGGCTGAATGGAATCAAGCATATACATGAAAATAAATATGTACTTCTTTGATTGCTAAATAGGGTGTACATAAATAACACAAATCAATCTATATCACTTTGTTCCAGATTTTCTTCTTTCAGTAATTCAGATTCTGGCTAGTTCTTAATTTTCTGGGAAAATTATGTAATTACTATTTTTCAAAGATATGTTTATGTTTCTAAGAGTTAACATGTAACTTATCTTTCAAATATATTTTTCAGTATTTTTCTTTTGAAGCAATACACCTTTTTTCTTTATCCCTTTTTTTATTAATGAAACATATCGTTATATAGACATTGCTATTTTTACACACACTGAAGTATAAGCTGCTTGGTGCGTGTTTTTTTTTTTTTTTTTAAGATCCATGCCAATGTTTTCTAGGCATTTTGGGGTTTTATTTCATATGTCATTTCCATATATATGGTAAAGTCATGAGAAAACATGTTTATGAAGCCTGCAGTGCAATAGCACTGGAGCTTTTAATCCCTACTACACTGAAATTAATAAATAATATTATTTTTTTTTTATATACTATCCAGTATTTGGCATCTGATTTTGCCAGCTATATCAGGTGACAAAAACAGCAAGACAGAAAAACAGCACCAATAGAACAGATTATATTAATTAATTAAAAAAAAATTAAGCAAATCAGCAAACTTGAACTTCTGTTATGAAATCAATTCCTAGTTCAAAATTCTTGTTTCAGAACTTTAAATTATTTTACAAATTTATTTTAGAATTTACTGACACTGCAGAAATAAAAATATGTGAATCAATAAATACATGAAACAATATGTATGCTTCTCATATATACAGTTACAGCTATTCTGCTTCTCAGTGTCACACAAAATACCCTAGTAATGCACAAAAATTAACTAGATTTTTACTTGTTTATGTTTAAAATCTGGATTCAGGTATTCTCACTAGCATAGTCCTGTGGTCAGTTTAGCCCATATAAAGTGCTGGATGTGTGTGTTTGTATAGGGAGGTAAAAGGAGAAAAAACTTTTTGATCACCAGGTTGGAAAAGGACATAAAAAAGGAGGAGGAGCAGAAGAGGCCTTGACTCTGTGTAAGCACTGCTTGGCAGCAACGAAAACACCCCTGTGTTATCAACACTGTTTTCAGCACAAATCCAAAACAGAGCCTCATACTAGGGGCTATGAAGAAAATTAACTTTACCCCAGCCAAAACCAGCACAATTAGAAATGGTTAATTCAGAAATTATACATTTAGTAAAGTAAAATGCGACATACATTGCTTGTATGCTGGGGAATCAGCAGGGAATCTGTCTACAGAAAAAATGTCTTAGGAGAGTGCCAGTATGTTTTTGAGCCTCAGCATCTACAAATATCTTGAAAAAAGAGGCAGAATATACCCTGACCAATCAAGACAAGGGACTGGAAGAAAAGTGAATTTTTTAATGAACTGATACAGCACTATTCAGAGTGTATATAAATAAACACATTGCATCCAGGGATGCAGGCATGACAGTAGAGATCATTAGAACAGCAATCTTCTGGGTACTGTCTGCTTTTGGTTAAAAATCTCAGACTGAGAGAAATGGCTATACTCCTTATGCAATGTCAAGGGATTTTTCCTCTGTGAAGGAAAATCTGAATAATTTAATCAAAGGGAATTAGCAGTGTGCAAGCAAGTGAGATATCTTACCTCCACCTTTTCTCATTTCTAAATTTCTTACTGTACAGTACTGGCCAGCTATTACCTCCAGCTGTGATCCATGTGTCTCCAATCCTCTTTTCAACTTACATGCTTACATCACCCTTCACATGAAGGAAGGCTGGAGAGACTTAACAGAGTGCTTCATTTTTCAGGATTTCATTTATTAGATCACAGTGAATAACAAGGAGGTGGGTAAATGCAGAAGGCAAAAAAGTAAGAGGAACCTTCCCCTGGTATATGTGTTTAATTTTAGTAGCAGTTGCCTATAAATAGTATTTCAGTAACTTGCTTACGTTAATTCTTAAAAATGTAGTTTATAGGGAAAAGTTGATGGGGTAGTAAAAGAATATGTGGAGATTCATTTTAGGAAATATTGATTCATCTAAAGATAGCATTACAATTAATTAATAATTAATAATTAATAAACTGATTAATAAGTGGAAATAAACTAAAAATAGTAAATGTAAAAGAAAAGTATATTCATACACTTGTCCTTTTCTACCTACTTCAAAACAACATCTCTATTTATACTGTGACCTCCCTTTCCCCTATGTGCTTTGGAGCTCCTTTTCTGTTTCCTTTGAAGTTTATGGAAATATTCCCATTGGGCTAAAATAATTTTTACTATTTAAAGAATACTCTATATGAAATTAAGGATTTACTTCACTAGATCTCTGCTTAAAATTGCAGAGGAATCACTTCTGCGCAGTGAACATATGTGAAATGCCATGATATTATTGATCTAGGAAGCTTTGTAGAATTCCTTTGTTTTCCTTTGTGGAAAAATGATGAAACTCTATATAGTCTATGTAAATATGTCCATTTCATAATTTCACTAAATTCCACATCCAGCTTGGAGAAAGTGCAGTGGGACTGTAGCTTTCATTTTGATGCTCGTGTATACTGCTGGCACAAATACTCTTTTGAGTTTTACCTCCTCTCTGAGAGGTTAAATTCTTGTCTTCTGAATGCACTGTGATACAGACTACACTTTCTTTGTTCCACTATTGTACAGACAGAGAATAAATATGCAAATGTCTCATATCTAATAGCATTTTCATAGTCTAGTGTGTTGGCTCAAATCTGCTGATGGGTAAACTGGTGGAACAACTGTCTATATAGGAAGAAAAGTTTAGAACAGCCTCCATATCCTATCTGTATTTGGACTGCAAATTAGCGCAATTCTAATTGACAGTTACTAGCTGTATAAAGCCTGCCCAAAGGTTTTTAAATGAATGAAAGGTCTCCTATTAATTGCCATAGACTTGCACTGAGGACCACTGCGATGAGAGAAGGATTTTATTTAAAACAAAAGTCAACCAATGGAAGTGCAAGCATAATTTTCTTATTTCAATATGATGCACAGGAATGTCACCAGAGTGCAATATAGTATCTTCAATTCTACAACCCTGTTGTTGAAGCTAATTTCACCTAGTAGTATAGTAGTAATAATAATCCTTCACTATGCCCGTTTCCTATGTTTTCTTTCACTTGCTTGTCAGTGATCACCCTCACCACTCATATTGGTACATGGACATATGCAGAAATTTTCATATGTGAATATATTTTTTAACTTCTCACTAACCTTGTCTGCTAAAATATTCCAAGACTGCAGGTAAGGCATTATTTGCAGCAGTCTGCTCAGAACTACCTTTGCCACCAAAAGATGAACAAATCTCATTAACGGCCCTTTCATCATACTCATCCTACAAATAGTAGAGCCCCTTTATAGCATTGTAACAAAATGCAGAACAAAACAGGATCCAAAATCTCACCCATAATCACTGGACATTATTTATGAATTATTATTAGATGGTGTGATTTTTAACAGTCCAGATTTAAAGATTAATGAATTAATGTATTGGGGGGGAGGGAGGGCTGTTGGGCTGGTTTTTGGTTGG
Organism: Egretta garzetta; assembly: GCF_000687185.1. Classification (NCBI taxonomy): domain Eukaryota; kingdom Metazoa; phylum Chordata; class Aves; order Pelecaniformes; family Ardeidae; genus Egretta; species Egretta garzetta. The sequence goes on from NW_009259970.1 coordinate 961,284, forward strand.
TCGGGTTTTTTTAATATGGCATACTGAAATTAAGATATTTCTTAGTTCTGGCTTTTCAATATAAATTAAAGGAAATTCTTCAAGACAGTGAAGAATTTTCATTTTATTACCATTAACATTATTTATACTATTTTTGAACATAGAAGCAAAATCAGGATGGACTACTCTGTTATCATACACCTGGACTTGTCTTAACGTTCTTTTCTTCATTTGGACATAATTTGACAAACATTAATCTTTTTAATTAGATTTTTCCTGCATCCCAGTAGGTTCTTAAGATGAGAGCTTACATAGGAGCCTACTGTGTGGAACTTACTCATGGTCATGCTGAAATTTGATATAAATTACTCCATGTTGAGTACTGTACCCTCTCTAGCATTATACCAAACATAATCCTCTGTAAAAAAACAATAGCATGAAGTGCTTGAGATGCCTCCTTTTCCATACATCCATGTTTACACTACAGATGTCTCTATTGTGCACATATGCATATAAAACCTGATCTTGCACTCCCTGAATTCAGTGGGAATCTTACAAGGTTGTCACTGCAAACTGCATTCTCCAGTGGGATATGGTGTAGGTAAGAGTCCTTGCTCTTATTGCTGGTGTCATATCTAAATTAATTTAGACTAAAATTATTTAAATATATAATAGTATGGGAGCTGTGAATTCTGAATATATTTTCATTAGTCCTATCAGTCTACACACTGGAGGTCCTACAGAAATTAATGGACATATCTAGCATAGGGGTGCAGTATGTGACTTCATCACAAAGTCAGTGCTGACTTAAGTTCTTTCCTTGGTGTTCAGAAAGATCTGTTTTCTATGTATTTACCAGAAGCAGGAAAATACACATTTTTCTCTGTCAGAAAAGGAAGTAGGGAGGTGTCTATGATCCCATTCCTTCTATTACACCAATTAACAAATGAATATCTGTAGCTAGACTCAGGGAGTGGAAAAATAATATAAATGATAGTCTTAGAAACCATGCTTCTCCCTCAGTAACGCACTAGATATGCACATATATGGTTTTACCGTAGTCTTCATCTACAGATTCTCATTAATGTTTCCCTGAAGATGCAATATCCTGTAGTAATCAGAATTCCTGGAAAAATATAATACCACCTATGTGAAAATCACATATTTTTAATGCCTATCTATAAATCTTTCTCTTTTTTTTTTCTTTTTAAGATGAGAAAAGGATATCAGCATCATAGTTATATCATATATATTCCTTTGAACAATATTCTCATGTTGAAAGTCATAAATCATTGCTCTAAGTTCATGGCTTCTTAATGAGAACAGTTTGAAGGCAGGAAGTGTAGCTCATATAAATTAGCTTTTGGGAGAAAGACCCTAATTTGGGGTAAAATTCCTTCTTAGTTGTTCATAAGTTTTCACCAGAGTCCTTATGTTTCACTAAGAGAGACACAGCGACAAACAGTTGTTCAGTGTTATGAGAAACATGAAGCATTGTGTTACAGCATCATTATCCTCCTCTTTGTGCAAAATCAGTATCTTTTGGCTGTTCAGTTTGCATGAAGAAATGTCTGTCAGTACCTGTATATTAGCTAAAGAAAAAAGATGCCATCTGTAAATGACATTTTGAGCTAAGTACATAATTTTCAGTTAAATTTCTCTTTTATTTTCATAGGCTTGTATGATGACTATGATTTAATATTAAAACTGGACTATATCTAGTCCAGATGAATCTGTACACAAACTTATGTATTTTTCTGAATTTGGCAATGGAAGGCTTATAGTAAGTGAAATCCTGGCTTTATTTAAAGTTAGTGGAACACTTGTTACTGCTTTCAGTAGTTCTAGAATGTAATTATCTATATTTAAGGTTATAACCTGTATGTACATCCAGTATGGAAGTTTATGAGCACATTTCAATGGCTTTTACACTACAGTTAGTGCCATTTCTACCATCTAACAGATTAGGAAACTGAGGGAGAAAGTTAATATGTCAGGGTCCAGACAGTAGGGAGAAAAAATAGTACTAAGCCCCATATTATCAAGTCCTTGCTGGCTAGGTCAGTATGCTAAACCTTTCTGCACCTTGCTTAACAAAAATGGGGAAAATATTTTTCAAAAATAAATGTCTAAGTCTCTCTCAACTTGGGTTATTTTGAAACATTCTTCCAGACATTTAGAAAACAGTAGGCGTGTGATTCCCAAAAAACCTACTTAAACATCTACAGTTAACAACTAAAGAAATAGGTAATTTATGGCACTAGTATGTTTATAATAGAACTTGGAAATATTTACTCAATTTTAAAAGTACATTTTAATTATATCATGGTTAAAATGCTTTTAAGATGTAATCATAATGCTTTATTCAGAATGCTTGTGTAAATAATGATTTCACATGGTTATTCATTAAAGATTTATTATCATCTTTTTCTTGACAAATGTATGGTAAGTTTTCATTTTGATTCATGAACATTATTATTAATGCAGAAGTCATTTTGTGAGGAGAAGATATAGTCTCCATTCTTGTTAAAAGCAAACAAAAAGGGCTACAAAAATGATCCAAGGGCTGGAGCACCTCTCCTATGAGGACAGGCTAAGGGAGTTGGGCTTGTTCAGCCTGGAGAAGAGGAGGCTGTGGGGAGACCTGATTGCGGCCTTTTGGTACTTAAAGGGGGCCTATAGGAAAGATGGGGAAAATCTTTTTAGTAGGGACGGCTGTGACAGGGGAAGGGGTAATGGCTTTAAACTAAAACAGGATAGGTTTAGACTGGATATAAGGAAGAAATTCTTTACAATGAGGGTGGTAAAACACTGGAACAGGTTGCCCAGAGAGGCAGTGGAGGCCCCATCCCTGGAAGCATTCAAGGCCAGGTTGGACGGGGCTCTGAGCATCCTGATCTAGTTAGCGGTGTCCCTGCTCACTGCAGGGGGGTTGGACTAGATGGCCTCTAGGGGTCCCTTCCAACCCAAAACATTCTATGATTCTATGGAAAAAAAGGAAATGGAAAAATATAATTACAGGTGAAAGTGTTTTTAACCCTTGAGTCAGTAAGTCAGGGTGCTGAGGTCACTCATAGACCTTAATTGCCTTGATGAGCCTCACCTGGGCCCCAGCCTATGCCAGGAGCTTAATTGAAGTTTGTGCTTAGGTGCTTAGTTTTTCCTCAAGCTACAGCATAGGTAGGTTTGTCTTTTGCTACTGTGTTCTGGGTGGGCTTCAGACCCACACTGAAACTCCAGCTCCTACTGCTGCTTGAACTGCTCCGTCCCCTTGCTGTGCCCAAGGCTGTTCATGAACTCTTGGCAGCTCTCTGTGATTTCCACCCTGCTCAGGCCCCATGGGTGGCCTGCAGATCCTGTCTCTGTCCCATCTTGTGGAGCAGCTCTGCCTTTCCTGCTTCCTGATGCAGTAAGTCTTTTCATATACATTTAAAAATGTGTGAAATAAAATATTCTGTTATGCTATTAAAGTTTTAGCTAGCATTTTGTTAATATTAGGACAGCCAGAGCAATCAATAAATCAAAAGGATTAAAAAGATCACTAGTTTGTCAGAGTGTCTACCATGTGGAAGATGGAAAGCTTATGAATTTTTGTAAATGGCTGTGGTTAAAAAGCAGCTTCTGATTTGGTGATTTATGTGATATAGCCGTATGTGTACAAAATAGCACTTTTAGTTCTACATGTCTGCATTTAAAGCGGGAAATAACAGATCTGAAGCTTGATTTGAACAACAGATTGGAACAACTGTAGAAATTGCCAAATATTTGCATGCATCATATAAAACAATGTCTGTTAAGGAGGTGTTGTAAAGGAGCTGTTTTTTTCATTATCTGCTGAATACAAAGGATACGTGATTATGCAATCTGAGTTTCTCAGCCTGGCATAAAATACAGCAGCACAGTTGTGTTTTTAGGAAAAGACCGAGAAGAACCACGACAGGATTTTTAATAGTTGAAAAAAACCAACACAACCGCAGCAAAAGTCACCTAAACCAAATAATTTTTTTTTTCTTAAAAGGAATGCAACCTTTAGTGGGTTTTGATGTTTTGTTTTTTTTTTCCCCTTCCTCCTTAAAGACATAAGAAATACAGGCTTTAATATCTTGCAGACACAGGATGAATGTGAATACAGGAAAGGAATGCAAGAGAAACTGTTAAAATGAAAGCTTGACTGAAAATGTTTTCATTGGTTTTCCCTAATCTTTTCTGTGTCATTACTATAAGATTAATAAATGTTTTAACAGTGCTTGTTTCCTTGGTCCTAAACAAGCTAAAATCTTTGTATTTGACTTATGAAATCTAACTAATTAGTATTTATGCCAACAGCAGTCACTTTAAGTAAACGAAACCTCATAAAATATTTTAAAAATTTTACTTCAGTATGTTTCTAGAAGGAGCTATGACTTGGTATAGTATAAAGGTCTGATTTATGTTAATGATGAAGCAGAAAGCTCATTTATTGTGTCGGATTTCCTGAATTAATTGCTAATTCCCAGTTCATTTCAGTAAAAAAGTATTTTTATTTTTCTTAGACTTCAGATGTCGGAATATAATATTGATATAAACTTACAAATAGCTGTTGACTCTTTGTAGATATCTACAGCAGGAGTTAATTAGGTGCTGCTGAGGCTAATTGTGGAATAAATGGTTTAGAAATATGAGATATCATGAGGGTAGTTTACAACTGTTGTTCTGAGCAGCTAATCAAATTTGTTAATTGCTGTACAAAGAGCATGTCTGTGCTTCCTTCTGCGTGTGACTTCCTAAACTATCCATTTCATATAAGCTGTTACACTCAAAATCATGTTTATGGGCAAAGGGAAACCACATATGATACGTGGAGTCAAGAATTTCTTTTTAGTGTAACTGAAATTTTCACAGGGTAAACATTATTAGTCTGGGTGTCTATCACAGAAAGGGAAAGAATACAACCATGCAGGGAAAAAAGTCTTAGTGCTAAAGCACTTAAAATTGTTATACATGCATTTTGCAAGTTTCTACCCCTTCTAATATTATGTGCACCCTTTCCCTGCTCCTCTGGGTCCTAAGATCAGCAGTTTCATTCTGGTGTCGGTTGTCGAGGTGTTGGAGCAAGCCATCTGTATCTGAAGTCTCTCACTGAGAGGAATATGGTGTTGATGATTTCTTTTTTTTTCACAGTCTTTACAGATGTATGCCTTTTTATACATTTGCTAACACAGTTTTCTACATTGCTCTTTCCTTGTTGGTCTGCAGCACCATGTTGTATCCAAACTTACTATATATATGATGCCTTTTGCATATGTTAGATAAGGGTAAAAAGGAGAGCAAATACTAAACCCTTTTTTTTTCTAGTTCTGCATTTCTTTAACCACTGATGTGAGTTGTTAATAGCCATTGGGCCTTCGGTGTCAAGCCTATGTCTCACAGTCATCCCATGCTTCTATTCCTCTACACTTCCTCACGTATCTCAAGGCCTCTGTTATCATACCAGGCCTGTGTTTCTTTATGCTACATCATAATGTTACAATTGAAAAAATGTGGTGATCCCATACAAAGATAAGTGTAGCACAAATCAGTGGTAGACACCTGCTTAATTAGAAAAATTGCTGTTACAGCTAAGCCAGGTGAAACAAAGCTGCAGGAGGCAGGTGAAATAAAGTTCAGACAAAGCACACCTGAGAAGCCTCTGCTTCTGGCCTTGTAATCTCAGCACAAAGCTTACCAAAAATTCTAAGGCTTACAACTGACACACTTCCTTGAGCTTTACTTGGAAGTACTGGACAGTAAGACAAAATCTCACTGGAGTATATTGATCAGATCAACAAAACAATGTTGTATTGCCAATAAATAAGGCTAGGATTTGAGCCATGAGTTGATATTACATTCGCAAGTTTAATAGAATGTGTATTCACATAAGTATTAATTTTGTGATGTATTTTTGTTCAGTTAAAGTAACTGAAAGCAAGGCTGCTGTATTGTATAGGTTATGTCCTGTCACAGTAACAGGTGCCATAGTTTCTGTCAGACAACCACAGAATTACCTCCCTCCTTGATCTGCCAAGGTTCCCTTTCACTATGCCCTGATTTCTCTAGCAAATTGTGGATTGAACACTCTGACTTTAACTTAACGTGACAAGACTCTCTGGTTGCATGAGGTCATATCGATCTATTCTGCAAAGCTGCCTTTCATCTTCCATATTGTTCAACCTGAGGCAAAGAAAATAAGTCGGTAATGTGGGGACATCTAATGTGTATTAAAGCTCTTCATTTTGGTTTTGAATGCTAGAATACCAGTTTTAAGGTTGCTGCCATGTTCTGTTTTAATATCAGTAGAGGAGACAACTGGTTTGAGACATTCTAGGTTCTGTTATTATAAGTGAACTTGTCATTATTGTTTGTGTATGTGCTGTCTTTTCCTTATTGCTTTTGAGGATATAAGAACTGAAGGATACAAGGCTACGTGCTCATCTCCTGAGAGATGAGACAGCCACAATGAATTGTATTTATTATAAAGCCAGAGACCTTCTTACCTTTTTTAACCTAAACCAGAAGCAGCATATTTCTGCATAAACAAAGGAAAAAATATTTATGAAAGAGAATAAAAGCTTGATTCTTTGGTGGATGAAGAACTATTTTTCCCAGGCTTGTACTATATTCAGTCTAGATTTTGATTCTGTCTCCGCATACACAAAGATGCCCAATAACATGTTTTCTTCGGGTGATTGTTGTTGAACTCAGGCTATGTTAAACTTGCTGTCCCAAGTGATTTTGAGAGACTTGGAATTCAGTTATTAGGGAGAATTTGTCTGGAAAGAGTTAGAATACTTTCTCTCTTTTCTTTTTTTTAATGATCCCCCTTAACATTAAAGAAGCCTGCAGAAAGAATCTAAATCTTAATCCATGTAAAAATATAAGAATAATCTATCTTATTTAAACTAAACATTCTCCTAGCCCACTGATCTTTCTCAGGAAGATGCTAACAACAACTTCCAAATGAAAAATGTAAGACTGGGGGTAGGATACTTTCCAAATACGTTCTTGGTCTCTAGAGACTGGATAGCAGATTTTCTTACTTTTATGTTAGGCCTGGATGGGTTGCACTTCAATGTTTGCTTGAAAACTTGAATTCATCTAAGCTTCCAGCATCCACAGCCTTTTAGTTGTGTGGTTTTGGGGGTGTTTTGTTTTTTTACTGGGGGAAGGGAACAAATAATCTTTACTATCTTCTCCATTTGTAATTTGATTTTTTTTTAATAGAAATTATGTGTCATGCTGTTCTGTGTGTCAATTCTCAAACTAAAATGTCCTATTTTATTTCATTTTTCCTTGCATAGCAATCATTTCCTTTCACCGATCATTCATGTCATTCTTTGTAGCATCTTCATTTTCACTATTTGTTTTTCATGAGAGAATCAGAGCTGCCACAGCAGGTAGAATGAAAGTGCTCCATGGGTTTGTATGATGGCATTATTGCATATTCTCTTTTGTGCTCTTCTCTTTGTAAATAGTATCAGTGAATAGTGTTGGTTTGCTTTTTGACCATTAATGAGATCGCGCTTTTTTTTTTTTCAGTAGAACCATGTATTCTAACTCTTGAGTCTCATTTTTGAGTGGTAATGTTCAGGCACTATTGTGTAGATTAAATTGCAGATTAAATTGCAGTTATCTTTTTCCTATGTGTTTTACCTTACAAATATTCAATTACATTCAGTTTTGACTTCTGTATTTATCACCAAATCACTTGTTATTGTGAAGACCCTAGTGCTTTCTACAAGCTTTTGCAAGGTCATTAGGCTACAAATCAAGAAACTGAGCCATGAGCAAAACACATGGATTTGAGCAAATAATATCATCTCCCCTTGCCTGGACCTTTCCATGTGTCAGGCGAGGTAATCGTAATTTGCCTTTCAGTATAATCTGATCTGTATCTCAATGAACTTTCTTCAGTACTGTTAAAGCAGTGGTACCTATCACTTGCCAAGTAAAATATTTGGTATGAACTTGCATGCTGCATTTCTGAGCAGACTATTTTCCATCTCTCACTTGACTGCCTAAAATCAAGAAAGTGCTTTTTTTTATTTTTAACTCATAGGTGGCTCTACATGTTGTGCCTGTCATTGAAAATAATTAAGATTCTCAAAAGTTACAATTTGCCCTTCCAGTCAGTTCCTGGCTGGATAACTTGTAAACGTTGAGACAGACTGAGATATGAATTTCTTCCTACTTGGCCGTTTATTTAATAGTATTTTTATCTCATTTGTATATAGCATTAATATAAAAATATCTATGTAAATATAGATATCTTCGAGTATGGCTTTGTCAGCTTTTTATAAACCCTGGAAACCTTTCATAGGAACTACCAGCATGGGTAACTGTAAATCACTTGACATCTGTCCGTATTTATAAACAGTTTTCATTTGCTGCAGTTTATTTACTCTTGGCACATATAAATGAAGTGTGACAGACACCCTGTGGCTTCTATTGATGAGAGGATTAATGAAGCTTGTACTTTCATTATGACATCCTAAGCCATCAAGCATGAATACTTCAACAGTCATTATTCAACATTGACACATATTGCATCGGTAATCAGAAATGACAGAAGACATGAAGCTGGCAGAAATACGATTTTCAGCGCTCTCTCAAGAATCCTCTGTGATTTAATGTGCCCTTAATAATATACAGCTGTGGACTTTGTACACCATTTCAGATTAATTTTTAGCCATATCAGTTGTCCTTTAAAGGCATGATAAAAAAACCCCATCATCTTTGTATACCTGTTTTATTGAGATGAAGGTACTACCTAGCAACAAGAAGTTTTTACTTGATAATGTAAACCATCATGGCATTGGATGCTAGAGCATCTTTTATGGTTTATTTCAATATGTAGTCTTCATTAAATACCCTTGGCAGGCCTGTATTTTTTACCACATATTAACAAGGAACAATATGGTAACTTCAGACAAAGTCCAAAGTAACTCCTGGAATGTCCCAACAATCACTGTAGAAAAGAGTTCCCTGATGAGTCCTCGTCATGTAGGAGAGTGGTTTAATGCTGATGTGCCTCATGTGTAGATTCTTGAATCATTGGAATCATTCAATTGACCTGTCTACATCATGTGGAAGCAAGGAGCATACCAAAGCTATCTAAGTGCTTTGGCATCTAGCTAGGTACTCTACCTTCTCTAATTTCTGCTACATGGATCAAAGGTTTGGGTAGTGTATACAGGGCTAAAATCCATTTTTTTTCTCCAGGATGCTAATCGTGGTAGTGTCAATAGACTTTTATTTTGGGTTTGGTGGTAGATATTAAATCTCTTTGCAAGGAAGGTGTTAAACAATTTTTAAATGTAAATTGAGGAATAGAAGCCTGAAAACTTCTATTTCTGGTTTATGTCGTATTTCTAGTCTACTGCTGGATTGATAGGTAGTCTTGTCCAAACTAGTTCCCCTTTCTGAGTAGCAGATCCATTCTGTTTTGAACAGCCTTCTAAACTAACTGATTTAGAAGCAAAAAGGTGATAAATTAAAAAATAATTGTTTCAAGGATCAGCTTCATTTGGGGAAAAAAAAACCAAAAAACAACCAAACTGTCAGCGTAACTGTAGAACTTCTGCTGCTTTATTCTATATGTTCTCCTAAAAATTTTAGATAAATGCAGCTTGTTATAATGTACAACTCTTCATCTTAATGAAGTAGACAATTTCTTTCTCTTCTTTCAGTGAGTGTTATACCAAGGCTTCCAGGTGACACTGCGGTGTATTTTTTCATATAACTTTTAAGAAAACTATGGAAAAGCTGGAAAGTTAAATATTTAATTAATTTCTTCCTCTACACAAATCAACATAGCTGTTCTGAGGTACTGACTTTTCATCTTGCAGTTATTCTTCAGATTGAATTGGTTTATTTTTGAACAGCTTCTATTGCCGACCAGTTTTTCTTCTAGAACTTACTTTTTTTTTTTTTTTTTTTTTGGTGTGTGTGTGATGTGTCTTTTTGCTGTAAAGAAACAGCTTCTGACTATCTTTAGTTTTGGCGCTGTGTTTTTCCTTTGGTAGAGATTTTTTTCCTGGAATATTACCTTCTACATCCGAGAACAACATCCATTCCATTTGTCCTGCTTTGTTGACATGGCAAGGTTTTCCATACAAGCAGGTAATAAAGCAGCCAAAGTAATTTTTTTGGTAGACACGGTTTAGAGGAGGAAGTGTTGGAAAAACATCACCTACAAATGCCAGTTGCAGTTTAACCTGGATTGAGAGTAGGGTGGGATGGGAACCAGAGAAAGTTTACTGCCCTTTTCTGACCTCTGAAGTTGAAAACAGGTTATAAAAATCTGGACATACATCTTCAAGAGATAGCTGAAATCGATGGTAATTAAGTGTTTTTCTTAAAGGTTGAGGGTGCTTGCTTGGTAGCGTTTGAGGAATGAACTGCCAAATTATATGGCTGTGTGACATAGTCTAAGCCCCTTGCTTAGTAGTGTTGTATTTATGCATGTTAAATGCTTTTCTTTCTGGACTGAGGTCTCTTTCCTGAATATAACTGCTTTTTGTTTATAAAATAGGTTCTGTCTCTAAGCACCTGAGGTTTCTGAAACAAATCTGCAAGCACTTATCTTTAATTAAGAATAAATGGGTTTGTGTTTTATAGAGGGAAGTAAGATTCCTCTCCTCAGCAGGGCAGGGGGAAAATAGGATGGGAAAGCTTGTGGGTCAAAATAAAGACAGGGAGATTGTTACTGGTTACCATTGTGGGCAAAAAAGACCCAAGTGGGTGGGGGGGGGAATTAATTTACTGTCAATTAAAATAGGTTCAGGTAGTGAAAAACAAAGGCAAACGTTAAAACACCTTTCTTTGTCTGTTCCCCAGGCCTAACTTTGCTCCTTCACTCCAGACTCCTCTACCCATCCTGAGCAGCATGGTGGGCATGGAGAGGGATTGCTGGGTGGTATGGTCTGTACCTAGCAGTTTCTCTCTTCTCCTCCTTCCCACTCTTGCTCTTCCCCTACTCCAGCATGGGGTCTCCCCATGTGCTGTTGTCCTGCAGGAGAAAAAAAGTCTGCTCTGGTATGGGTTTTCCATGGAGTGCAGCACACATCATGAAACTCTGCTCCAGTGTGGGGTTTTCAATGGGCTGTGGTCCTGTCAGAGAAGCTCTGCTCTACTCCACTGTGGGCTGTCCACAGGCTGCAGTTCCTTCCATCTGCTCTGGTGTGGGGCCCTCTGTGGGCTGCAGTGAATCCTTTGACATGGGCTCTTCCACAGGCTGCAGGACATACCAGCTCTGGCACCACGGAACACCTCCTCTCCCTGACCTTGCTGATCCCTCTCCTGTTTCTCGCTCTTTTTGTTTGATCCTCCTTTCTCTGTGTGGTGATTTTTTTTTCCCTATTTATTTTTTTTTATTATTGTTTCCTCTCATAGGTGTTTTCAGAGGCACCACACACTTGGCTGATGGGCTCGCATTTGGCCTCTAATAGGCCTATTGTAGAGCTGGCTTTGCTACCCAGTGCATCTATACAGAAATGTATAAATCTTTTAATAACAGAAAATACTGAAGAAAAGTAGACCATCCATAGAAGAGCAATGTTACTTTAAATTCAAAGATGCTGTTCCTCCTATCCCAAACACACAAAAAACCCACACCAAAAATGAGAGGACAAAACACCACTACTGCATTCTTGCACAAATTACATTGTGTGCAAGTTATGCCATGCTATCTAAATGCTGAAATTTGTTATTATAGTGTTCTATTTTCTAGATATTTAATGATTTCCAATTAATTCCACCTTCTTTTGTATGTGCTACCCATACTTTCAGTGTAATAGTAGCAGTCCACAACATTACCTATGCTTTCCTCCCACAGATCATTAAAGAATACTTCATAATCTGGAAGTGCATCCTTATGATTATAGGTTGAAGGATATGCCAGTGTAATTTTATTTCAGTTATCCATTTGTTAATGTAGATGTTTGACTATTGGGAACTTTATACAGGGAACTGTCTCTTGTATCTCTGCTGGAATGACTTGCTCAATGAAATATAGATGCATGTGCAGTCTAATCCTATAAATCTGAGTGCTTTTATGGAAATATAACAAATCACAGCTGAGAATTCATTTTACAATATAATAAATAGAAAATATGAAGCTGTTTATTGATAACTTACAGTAAGTTATGGGAACATTGTTGTTCCCAATCCCTACTCCCCACCCCCCATCCCCCCCTCCACTGGCCCTGAATTCTGAAGGAAATTAGTTTACTTCTATTCCTTTATTCAATATGCCAAAGAGAGATAAATTGAATGAATTTAGTAGAAGACTACAATCCAGTGCAGACTGGTGTTGCAATAAACTATGATTTTTCTTAATCAAAGAGGTTGCATAGTTCTTCAGAATAAACATTCAATACCTTGCAGGCTCATATCTGTAGTAGTTCTGTGCTAAGTTTTTAATTTGGTCAAACTGTTCTGTTTCGTTTATTCTTTCTATTATCATTAGTCCATGCTAACTACTGTTGAACAGGGATGGGATCCACCTGACTGGGGCAAAAGCATCTCTGCCAGTATACTTGCTAACCTGGCGATAATGACTTCAAAATAGATATGTCAAGAAAGCATTGTCTGAACCTGAAGAGAAATGAAGGCAAGGAGGCAGTGGCCAAGAGAAAGTGGTGGAAGAAGCTTTTCTATGCCTTCTGTGTAAACAGTACAACTGGGCTGCCTTTCACCTGTTTTTATACAAACGCTTGCACCATAGAAAACAAGTAAGAATTAAGTCTGTGCATAGTTGCAGATCTGGAACTGGTTCAAGTTCCAAACCTTGTTTAATTAATATCACTGATGTGCTAGGAAAAAAAACCCAAATCACTCTTTTGTATCAAACTGGTAACTCTGTGTATAGGTGTGTTGTCTTTCCCCATTTCTTGAAATTGAGCTGTGAGTACCTGGGCTCAAGGAATCAAATGATGAAAAATTGGGGTTATTCTTATTCTTTAATGAGACAAGCTACACTGGAGTTGCTGCTGCTAGCGGTATCAGAATATATTTGAGTATAAGAAATTCGCTTTTCTTGTTCTCTTTTTTTTTTCTCCAGTCTATGTGTTTAATGTTTAACATATTTTATAGAGTAATTCATAATATTTGTTTATCTTTCTCTTATATCATTTGTTGCCAAAGAGGATCGTTATTTGCCACCTGAACCTGGAATTGCTTCTCAGTTTGTTACTCAAAATCAGTAGTGCAGTGTTTTCCAAAGATGTGTCAATGCACATAATTATAAATGTAGCTATACTGAATTTTCATTTTAATCATGTCAAATGCCTTTCTTGTCATCACTGACTGATGAAAGTGTTGAGATTTCTCTTTATAATTAGGTAAAGTTATCTTCTTCTATCTGGTAAGTATGTAAGAAGGGGCTTTTGTTCTGTTTATATGAAGCTCTGCTAGTAACTTGCAAAAAAGAGTTAAGCCCCTTGCCCTGTAAGAAGTTAAGAGTTATTAGAAGTATTCTTTTGAAGTTCAGTGGAATTCAGATGCTGAGCTGTAATGAATGGCATATCTAGAAGATACTTTTTCTGCACAGGCTCTGGAGAAGTTAGATTTGTACTTCCTCCTAAATATAAGCATGTTTAAATTAAGGAAAATAAGTATCTATCTGGGTTTTAAGTTGATAGATCACACAAAACATCTCAAAGTTTATTCTAGTGACAGAAAATGAAGATAAAAAGGTGAGTTGATCTTTATGAATGCTAATAAATGGAAACCTGTTTAGTCGGTGAAATAACACAGATTTCACCCCGTCGGCTTCATTATCTGGGATTTTTTTAACACAATGATTTCAAAGATAGCAGGGCAAAAAAACCAACAAACACCCAAACCCTCATAGTATTCAAAATGGTCAATTGTTGTTTGCCATTGATTTCAGTGGGAAGACAAGTGAAGTAAAGCACAAGCAATCATAAAGAGTCAGTAAGATGAAAGGTCTGTGTAGGTTTCTCACGTGTTTTTTTGGGGGTGGAGCATTATTATTTTGCAACAGGTTTGATTCATGTAAGTGCTGGACAGAAATGTTCTATTTGACTTGATTCAGTTTATCACTGGGCTGTGGAATATGGGTTGTGATGTAACCTTTGCTAAGAGAGATGCAAGTCACAGATGGGCGCTTGCTGGAAAAAAAAAAGAAACTCTTTAAGCAATTTCTCATCTGCAAGCAGTGAAGTGGAGAAACAACAAAAAGTGACTTCACATGTGACCCAGACACCAATCAAGTTAAATGTAATTTGAATTACTTTATTGAAAAAGTGAGCCACAAAATTAATAGTTATTTCTTCAAAAGGGAAATAAGACTAATGCGGTGATAGGAGAAGGTAAATATGAGGTCTGTATGTCCTAAATGAAAAAATTGCCCTTGTAGTAAATGCTCTTCAGTGCTTTTGTAGGAACAAAGTCCTTGTTCATAGAATCATAGAATCATCTAGGTTGGAAGAGACCTTTAAGATTATCAAGTCCAACCTTTAACCTAACCCTGCCATTCCACCACTAAACCATGTCCCTAAGCACCTCACCTATCCTTCTTTTAAATACCTCCAGGGATGGGGACTTGACCACCTCCCTGGGCAGCCCATTCCAGAGCCTGACAACCCTCTCAGTGAAGAAATTTTTCCTAATGTCTAGCTTAAACCTGTCCTGGTGCAACTTCAGACCATTTCCCCTTGTCCTATTGTTCGTTACCAGGGAGAAGAGGCTGACCCCTACCTCGCTACAGCCTCCTGTCAGGGAGTTGCAGAGGGCGATAAGGTCTCCCCTCAGCCTCCTCTTCTCCAGACTAAACAACCCCAGTTGTTTAAAACCCCTGTTTTCCCTCAGCCACTCCTCATCAGACTTGTGCTCCAGACCCCTCACCAGCTTTGTTGCTCTCCTCTGGACATGTTCCAGCAATGCAACGTCTTTCCTGTAGTGAGGGGCCCAAAACTGAACACAGTATTCAAGGTGTGGCCTCACCAGCACTGAGTACAGGGGCACAATCACTTCCCTACTCCTGCTGGCCACACTATTCCTTATACCAGCCAGGATTCCATTGGCCTTCTTGGCCACCTGGGCACACTGCTGGCTCATATTCAGCTGGCTGCCAACCAGTATCTCTAGGTCTTTTTCCGCCACGCAGCTTTCCAGCCACTCATCCCCAAGCCTGTAGCGTTGCATGGGGTTGTTGTGACCAAAGTGCAGGACCCGGCACTTGGCCTTATTGAACCTCATACAGTTGGCCTTGGCCCATCAATCCAGCCTGTCCAGGTCCCTCTGTAGACCTCTCCTCCCCTCGAGCATTTTGACATTCCCACCCAGTTTGGTGTCATCTGCAAACTTACTGAGGGTGCACTCAACAATCTTCTGTGAAATTTTAGAATTTAAGATTTGTAGATATAAAATTTTCCTTTAGTATTGTACTGTGGAAAGGTCTGTTTGTTTTGATTAAACTTCTATTTCAGCAGAAACTACTACTTAGCATGATCTTGAAATGCAGCTTCAATATACGCTACTGGAGAGTTGACCTTGTTTTGTAGGGTCCTTTTTGAAAGTTTTATTTATAAAATAGAAGTAGGTAGAATCTGAAAATTAAAGCTAGCTAGCAGAAGGGTCTCTTAAACAGAAAAAAAAAATGTTGACTTTTGCTTTATGAAGATAAGGAGGTGTATATTACTAATTGCTATTTCTTTTTACACTAATATCAGAGCTTTTAGCTACTAGTGGAAAAATATCAAGTAAATATTAACTCTACCTTTATTTCCAGAAACAAAAGATTCTAATGAAATGAAAATTGTCACATCTACATATAGTAAGAACCCCTCTGAAGTTTCATAGTTGTCTTAGAATTCTAGATTTGGCACCATTGGTCATTATTAATTGGTCACATTCTCTCAGAAACCAAGAACGAGTGTGTAGAACCTTCCAGGCAGCTCAGCAGTGAGACCAAATCTGAACAGTTAAGTGGTGTTATTTTAAATAGTGGCTAAATATTGAAAACAGTGCTAATACTTCTATGCAGTATTACAAAAGAAAAAAAAAATTAGCTTTTTATCTAGAGCTAGTACTGGACTTTGTATTTTAGCTTGATATTTGGACAGATGTTATGTACAGATTTAAACTGTACCAAAAAAAATATGGATGAGAGAATCCTGGGCACTGCTGGATAGTAAAATTGAAATAATTCTGTCTTCATGAGTGTTAATTACAAACAACCACAGTACTACTAGTAACAAATTGTACACTAGTCAGGATACTGACCTTTGTAACATCCAGCATAACTTTGCTGATATGCAGACTGAACAACCGCTGTGCTGAGCTGGTCTGGAGATGACATTCTGAGAATGACAGGAGTATGTGGGAAGGTGGTTCTTGAGATTTTTAATAACTGGAGTTAAGAACCTTCTCTAATCACTTAATTTTATTTTTAAGTTAGGTACATGATCATGGCCATAAAACAATTATTCTCACTTTTCAGGATATTTAATCAAGCCTAAAACAATTCTATATAAGGAGGTTGATTGTATCAAGTTGCCTTTCAGTTATACAAATAGGAATGGGCTTTTGTTTCTGTAGCTTCTGGCAGTGTGTGGCTCAGAAACGTATGTCCTCTTTCAGACATGTTTATCATTGTGCTTAATAGCTATAGGTGGGGTGTTTTGGTTTTTTTTTTCTCTTTGTGTTCTCACATGAATATCCAGTCAAAATGAGTTACAGAGAACTTGTGCATGAAGTATTTTTTTCCTTGTTTTAAATTTGCTGCAAGAAAAGGTGGTCTTTTTCCAAGCTAAGGAGTTATAGCTTTGATCGCTGTAGAAACTGTTCTGTGCTTTTAATCATTTAAATTTTTACTTTTTCTGGGTTTGACTTTGTGGTTGTGGGTGACTGACTGCTCAGTGTGTTCAAGGTACAAATTTGCAGAAAAGCATAATAATATAGCATGTTCATAAATCTCTACCTGTTTGCTGCTTCTCATGTTTGTTTATTGAATGTCTTCTGCTGGGTCTGTCAGACAAGCACTGAACTTGACAAATGAGGAGAGTAGTTCTCGTGGAGATCAGATAGGTTATTCCAGCATTCAAAACTGAATTATTAAGACAAAAATTCATATGAAAGGATAATATAGGGTGCCATCAGATGCACTTGTCTCTCTTTCTTCTTAATTAAGTCTGAATCAACTGAAAATAGGCAGATTTGTTTGCTCTTAGTCTGGCTAACCTCTTACTGAAGTCAGTGAAATAAATACTCAGTTGATGTAAATCACTGCCAGTCTTGTTTAAGTTCATTGAAATCACCTGGGATTTATGTCAGTAATTTTGCCTTGTCTGCTTGAGTTGGGACTGCAAAATTCCAGCAATAGATAAAGTGGTATTATGGCTTAAATATTTTTTTTTTCTTTTAGCATGTTGTTTGGGCAATAATGATTTTATTACCAAGCTTTTCCTGATTTGGGGAGGCCTGTCATGCATTTATCTGGTTTTCTTCAAATACAGCATCCTGTTGTAGTTCTTATTTTACTCCTGACTTTTGCAGATCATGCATATCAATTAATTACACTGTTTAAGGTAAGCTAGTAACTTGCTTGGTGAATGGGCTTTGTATGTGTGCATGTATACATCTCTATATCTATATAGTATGTAAGAAAAATGCTACGATTTCTTCCTCATAGATCCTTGCCTATCTTCCTTGCTGTTCAGATCCAGCTATTGCTGCGTTTCCTACTGAACAATCTTTGCAGATTTAAATTTGTCGTTCCTCAAATACAAATAACTTTTTACGGAGGTTTGAATTATTAACTAAACAGTGTTTGTAATAATTTGAGCACAACTCTTAAATGGAGATTTTCAAACATTTCTAAGCATTAAGTAACAAATTCTTACAGCTTGTCCTCAATGGACATTTTAGAGGGATGGCCATAGTCTAAGGGAATGATATCACTGTATATATCAAAAGACAGGGAAAGTGGTGGTGCTCTCCCGGCGCCGCGCCTAACCTTACATCTTGCTGAAATACTTGAAATTGGTTTGGAGTACTGTCCTGGTTTTGGCTGGGATTGAGTTAACTTTCTTCCTAGTAGCTGGCACAGTGCTGTGTTTTGGATCCAGTATGAGAAGAATGCTGATAACACACTGATATTTTAGTTGTTGCTATGTAGTGCTTATACCAGTCAAGGACTCTTCAGCTTCCCATGCTCTGCCAGGTGCACAAGAAGCTGGGAGGGGGCACAGCCAGGACAGCTGACCCCAACTGGCCAAAGGGCTATTCCATATGACATCATGCTCCGAATATAAACTGGGGGAGAATCGACCAGGGGCAGTGATCGCTGCTCAGGAACTGGCTGGACATTGATCAGCAGGTGGTGAGCAGTTGCATCATGCATCGCTTGTTTGGTATGTTATTTTATCATTATTAGTAGTAGTATTTTCTCATCCTCTGCTGTTTTATTAAACTCTCTTTGTCTCAACCCATGGGGTTTACTTTTCTTTTTCCCCCTGATTCTCCCCCCCATCCCACTGGGGTGGGGGGGCAGAGTGAGCAAGCAGCTGTGTGGTGCTTAGTTACTAGCTGGGGTTAAACCATGACACAGCTCTATATGTAGGAAGGTTTTGTTTTTTTTTCTAGTAAGTTCTCATATTTTAGAGAGTCATCCAGCATGTGTACAAATGTGTACAAATTCACAGGCAAAATTGGACACAATGAGTTCTGATTTCTTACTACTTATGAAACAGATGTAATTATTACGTACTTGTCAGAAAACAGGGATGTCATCTCCGGACATAAACCTAAAAGTTTGTCCCTATATCTTTTCTTTGAATAAAGATGAAAGTGTAGAGAAATTATAATATAGTCTAAGGAAAGATTATTACACTAAAAATGCACACGAAATTGCAGTCATGTCAACCATTCCAAAAGACTACTTACAAGGCTGTTCAAAACTTTTTGCAAGCCTTCTCATTTTGATTAGGCACTTTCCTTCTAATAAAGGCTTAATTAAAGGTTTCGGTGAAGCATTAAAGCTGACACAACTCCATCTGTAAGTATAGGTAAGTGTGAGGTTTGTATTTCTAAGGATACAACATACTACCATGATAATGCGCTTTCTTGCCAAAATTCCAGGCATTAATGTGCATAGTTTTAATTTTCCTGATAAAGTGAGGAACAAGGTAGAGCTTGCAGAGAGGGTAGTAAGAGTTCTAAGCTTTCAACAGTTCAGTTCAAACGGTGCAACTGTGTGTTTACTAGTATTTGTGATAGTTGTATCTGGTCGCATCCCAGTTAGAACACCTTTGAAACAGTGAAAAGCATATAGTCTAAACCATAGCTAAGTTCTTTTTGCCATCTGTATATTGGGGAGTCTTATGTATTCTTCTGCTATACTTCTTTTCATTAAGAATATGAAGATGGCCTTTGGTCACAATCCTGGAAGAAATTGTGTCTGAACGCCAATTCGTCTCAAAGGAAGATTTTGATAAGCAACCTGTCAATATTCATTCTTTAGTTATGGAGAATATTTTTCCCCAGATATGACAGAAATCACTTTACAGAAATTTAAGCTTTCTGCATTAATGAAACTCATTGATATATTGTGATCAGTCTTCACTACCATTATGCGTAAGTACTAGCTGCTAGAGCAGTGCTAAGTAATTATCCATGGAGACAAGACCTGAGTAGTGAGTAATGTCCTATCACTTTTTACTTGGGAGAAGAGACGGACACCCACCTCACTACAACCTCCTGTCAGGTAGTTGTAAAGAGTGATAAGGTCTCCCCTCAGCTTCCTCTTCTCCAGGCTAAACGATGCCAGTTCCCTCGGCCACTCCTCATAAGGCTTGTGCTCCAGACCATTCACTTAGCTTCACTGTTCCTGTCTGGACATGTTCCAGCACTTCAATATCTTTCACGTAGTGAAGGGCCCAAATATGAGTGCAGTATTTGAGATGCAGCCTCAGTGACAAGTACAGGGGGACAATCCCTTCCCTCGTCCTGCTGGCCACACTATTTCTGATACAAGGCTACTGGCCTTCTTGGCCACCTGAGCAGACTGCTGGGTCATATTCAGCTGGTTGTTGACCAACACCCCCAGGTACTTCTGTTCTAGGCAGCTTTCCAGCCACTCTTCCCCAAGCCTGTAGCGTTGTTGTGACCCAAGTACAGCACTTGGCCTTGTTGAACCTCATACAATTGGCCTCAGCCCATTGCCTCCTGTCAGGTAGTTGTAAAGAGTGATAAGGTCTCCCCTCAGCTTCCTCTTCTCCAGGCTAAACGATGCCAGTTCCCTCGGCCACTCCTCATAAGGCTTGTGCTCCAGACCATTCACTTAGCTTCACTGTTCCTGTCTGGACATGTTCCAGCACTTCAATATCTTTCACGTAGTGAAGGGCCCAAATATGAGTGCAGTATTTGAGATGCAGCCTCAGTGACAAGTACAGGGGGACAATCCCTTCCCTCGTCCTGCTGGCCACACTATTTCTGATACAAGGCTACTGGCCTTCTTGGCCACCTGAGCAGACTGCTGGGTCATATTCAGCTGGTTGTTGACCAACACCCCCAGGTACTTCTGTTCTAGGCAGCTTTCCAGCCCACTCTCCCCAAGCCTGTAGCGTTGTTGTGACCCAAGTACAGCACTTGGCCTTGTTGAACCTCATACAATTGGCCTCAGCCCATTGCTCCAGCCTGTCCAGATTGCTCTGCAGAGCTTTCCTTCCCTCAAGCAGATCGACACTCCTGCCCAACGTGGTGTCATCTGCAAATTTACTTGATCGCCCCATCTGGATCACTGATAAAGATATTAAACAGAACTGGTCCCAATACTGAGCCCTGGGGAACACCACTTGTGCCCGGCTACCAACTGGATTTAACTCCATTCACCACCACCCTTTGGGCCTGGCCATCCAGCCAGTGTTTTACCCAGCAAAGAGCATGCCTGTCCAGGCCATCAGCAGACAGTTTCTCAAGTAGAATGATGTGGGAAACTGTGTCAAAGGCTTTACTAAAGTCCAGGTAGAGAATATCCACAGCCTTTCCCTCATCCACTAAGTCGTTCACCTTGTCATAGAAAGAGATCAGGTTAGTCAAGCAGGATCTGCCTTTCATGAGCCCATGTTGACTGGGCCTGATCTTCTGGATGTCCTGTGTGATAGCACTTGGGATGATCTCCTCCATGACCACCTTCAGCACCAAGGTCAGACTGACAGGCCTGTAGTTCCCCAGATCCTCCCTCTGGCCCTTCTTGTGAATGGATGTGACATTTGCCAACTTCCAGTCAAGTAGAACTTTCCAGTCATCCAGGATTGCTGATAGGTGATGGAAAGGGGCTTGGCGAGCACTCCTGCCAGGTCCCTCAGTACCCTTGGGTGGACCCTGTCAGGCCCTATGGACTTGTGTATGGTGAATTGACCAAGCAGGTCACTAACCATTCCTCCATGGATTATGGGGGCTTTGTTGTGTTCCCCATCCCTGTCTTCCGGCTCAGGGAGCTGGATACCTGGAGAACAACTGGTCTGACTGTTAAAGACTGAGGCAACGATGACATTAAGTACCTCAGCCTTATCCTCATCCTTTGTCATTGTGGTTCCCCCTGCATCCAGTAAAGTGTTCTCCTTGGCCCTCTTTTTGTTGTTAATGTATTTATAGGAACATTTTTTTTATTGTCTTTTACAGCAGTAGCCAGATTAAGTTCTAGTTGGGCTTTGCACTTCCAGTTTTCCTCCTGCATAACCTCATGATATCCTTGTAGTCCTCCGAGTGGCCTGCCCCTCCTTCCAAAGTTCATAAGCTCCTTTTTTTTTGTTTTTTTGTTTTTTTGTTTTTTTGTTCCCTGAGTTCCAGCCAAAGCTCTCCGTTCAGCCAGGCCAGTCGTCTTCCCTGATGGCTCATCTTCTGGCCCATTGGGAAAGCCTGCTTCTGTTCGTTTAAAATTTCTTTCTTGAAGAATGTCCAGTCTTCCTGGACTGCCTCCCCAGGGACTCTGTCAACCAGGCTCCTAAACAGGCCAAAGTCTGCTCTCCGCAAGTGCAAGGTGGCAGTTCTGCTGACCCCTCTCCTTACTTCTCCAAGAATCAAAAACTCCATCATTTCATGATCACTATATTGAACAGGATTTTTCTGGCATGCCATATGTTACATGTGCAAATGGAGCAACATAAATGCATCAGTATCATCCTCTGCATTTACATTTACAGTACTCCTTTTTGCCCATTTTACTTTTAAGAGATCAAGTTTAAGTATAAAAATCAGTGCACAAGAAGAATCAAGATAGTTTTCATCTGTCTTCCTTTATAAAAGTGCTTCAAAACTGTGTATTTGGTGTATTTTCTATCCTGTATTTGTTCAGTTCTAGTTCAAGTATAGAGTGCCAGAACAAATTTAGTTTCTTTTGGTTTATGTTTGCCGAAGCCAGTTGGCAAAATATGCGAAATTTTAAAATTTGGTGTGCTGAATCTCTGCATTACCTTATTGGTTCAATATAAAAATTTTATTTATTATTTAGAAGACAGTGCTGGGTTAAAGAGTGTGAGAGAGAAGGATTCTGGTTTATCTGGTTCACACAGTCTGTAGGAAATGCCACTATCCTGTTTTCCCTAGAGTTTATAAGGAGCGTGAAGGGGGGAGGGGGGGTGTGTGTGTTGAGAGACAGCTCAGTTGGGGCATTAGTAGGAGGTGGAGCTTAACTTCTCTGCCTCTTGTTCTCTCTTTTCCTTTTGGGTGATCTCAGTCATCTTGGGTTTGGGGCTGGGTTTCACAAAATACCTGCTTTGTCTCAGAGGGTGCAGGAAAGGCCTACCTAGTCTGTTTTTACTTTAAAAGTTAACATCTTGCTAGGACTTGACGAAGGACTTGAGTGACTGGGTAGCACGTACAGTCATATAGAAGATGATAGTGTGTAAAGTGTGGTAGGTGGAGCCATTTTGCAGAGTATTGTATTTTCTATGTCCCAAAGAATTAAAGGACTGGATTCAAAGCAGGCAAGTGAAACATGATGCATATGTCCAAGCAGCTGCAGTCATACCTAAGTCACTGATCACAAGGATGAATATCTGCAACAGAGAAATGTCTCAGAGCAAATCATGCTCCATTACAAGGAGAACAAAACTCTGTCTCTGTGAATCAGGGCTTTTCCTCCATCACACAGTCAAAACCAAACGTTGAAGAGGCAGCATTCTCATTTTCCAGAGTCATCCACAGTACATGTCATCTGGACTCAGGAATTGTATGTAGAGGTATAGACTGTAAAATAACGAAGACAGTCCAATGCTCCAATACTTCAGTTCTTGTATCATTATTTGCTAGTTCATTGCTAGTTACTCTTCCTTGTGTGAAATGGGACTCAAATCTAAGTGTTGTCTTATTTTCTTTATCTTTGCCTTCAAAAAAAGGAGGTGGAAATTACTGTCCCAAATAGAAATTGGCCATGGTGATAGTGTCAAAACAAAGTGGAAAATGGTGGTTCAAACAGAAAAAAGCAGGCATAGGACAACTACGTGTCCAGGAAGATGCAGGAAGCAAGTGTAACATGGTTCAATTTTTACTGTATCTTCTCTAGCGTAATAGCTGCTGAGTATTCTGACAGTGCTCTTGCTCAGCTCTGTTGAAGATGTTGAAACTGTATTGCAGGGATGTGCATACCTTTCCAGCAAGATATGTGATATCAAGTGTCCTTTCACCCATTATGTCATGAAAGGAGCTCTGGCCCTCATTAAAGTGTTTTACTCCTCCCTAGATGTGGAATATTCAGGAACTACATTTTGGATACAGTTGAATCAAACTGCTGTATGTGACAAGATTGCAAACTCTGGTGACTGATTCCAGCCCCTCTGCATTGTCATTCTTCCCAAAGGCTGTCTTCTTAAAAGCCTGCTATTATCCATTAGAAGTAGTGGGAACAGTCAGCTTGAAATCACCTGTTTGTGTCGCAGAGTGTCTAGAAACAAAATCTGAAATGCTCTAGGAAGGGTAATGGTGCAGGAGGGTTTATGGGAATACTGTTCCAGAAGTTGTCATTGCAATTCACACAGGGGCCCATGAGCGTACTTTAAATTCTTGTTTTGTCTAGATCTTGCCTTTCTGATACTTATGAGTTAGAATGCTTAAAGGGAGGAGAACATCAAATTAAAACAGATGATCTATATTTGTGTGTACTTGCCTTGCGCACTGACATAGGGGAGAAAGAGAAAGTCTGTTATCTATTAGTGCATGCTGTTATTGTAGAGAATAAATTACACTGAAAAATTTTAACATGGGATAAGAAAAGGTGTTTCATCATCATATAAGAGAATGTTTTTAAAGATCTTGTCTGTTCTTATCTGCATCATGTATTAGATGTAGAATTCCAGAAGTAGATGCAGACTGAGATTTTTTCTTATTTGTGATACATTTTTCTAAAAATATAATAGTTTGAAATTGAAAGATGGGAAATGCAATGAAAATTGGAAGTTAATGTGCATATGTTTATAGCATGCAGAAGCCAGGTGTCTTTAAACTGAGAACATCTATTTACCATCGTGGGTATTTTATTCACCAGAAGAGTTTAGTAGACTTACAACAGTGATAATTGATCTTGTTTGGTGGCCAAAATACCACTAGCAATGATTGGGGCAAAGAGTGGGATTAACTAACAGTATTCAGAGGCTATTTATTAAATAAGTTTTAGGAGGTAAACTTAGGTGGGCTTCTGAGCAAAATCAAAGCCTCAATGGGATTGCTATTTTTGTTGTTTATGAAGGACTGACATGCCCAATCACTTGATTTTTAGCAATTGCAACTTTTGAAACTGTAATTTAGCCCAGCTGTGATGGAGTTTGTGTAGGAGAGTTGCGTGTGAAATAAGCCATTATGACTTACAGAAATGTGCTTTGCTTTCACAACTTGGCTAGTCTGCCAGGTGTAAGAGCTCTGTTTTTGAAATAATATCTCTTTTGGGCAAAATAGGCTAACCCCAGTAAGCTTATTGCTGAGCCCCAGAGATTGATAGAGCGCTGTAGGGGAAGAAAGAGAAGTTGGGGGCAAGGTTGGGGGGGGGGGAACGCGGAAATCAAACTGCTGTTTTATTGTGGTGTCACTGTTGATAATTACTGAAGGGATTAAAGAAGGAGAAGGTCTCAGCCAGATCTTGACATTGTTTGTGCTTCTTTTGGGGTTTTTTTGTGCTGTTTCTTATTAAATTATTGGGGTGAACACAGACTTCAGTTCAGAGCACCACTAGAGCTTTCAGGCTGCTTGTTTCATAAACAGCCCTCATGACACTGATAAAGTAACTTTTGTTTGAAAATATAGTTAGAAATAGAAAGAATCAGCAATAAATCATACGTAATTACTATAACTTTTCTTTATAGTTCAGGTGGCTAAAACTTTAGTTTATGCTTTGGGGATAAAGTTTGCAGGATGGTGATTTCCCCAGTTAACCTTGAGGTTTACCTTTAGCTCACTTCTTGAAATCAAATGCGCAGAGAAAAACCTGGGTTGCCAGTTGTACAGTCGGCATGTACATTCTACACTAGATTCACTAATACTCTATTTCATGCCAAAAAGAGCATTTTAACTATAGCCTAAACATCTGTGGCTCACTTCTATTTTTCTAAGACCTCCTTGATTCTGTTGCTCTCTATGCCTGTGTATGCTTTAGCCTTCACTTCTTTGTCAAGGTTCAGATTTTTGAAGCTTATATGAGTTACATCTGTCATCCCCCAACATGGTTCTGTTTTGAATATAGGCTAAGTATACGATAACAACAGCTATGAAGATTTGATAAACGTTTTCATCCTGAAGCATTGCCAAGTTTTGACAAACGCTCATTAAATGATCCTGAGAATAAACTTTAGGCTTGGACAACTGAACTTAATTTTATACTACTCCAGTACCATCCTACCAGGATGATCTTATGCATTATCCCGTGTTCTCTGTCTCTACAGTTTCTGTTTAGTTTTGATCATTATAGTCTTTGGGTTTGTATTTTAACAGTGCTTAAAGTTTCAGTTGAACATTTAAGTATGTGGCAAGAGCTGAGGTCATAAAAGTCTGCAGAACAAACGCTCTGTTGACTAATGTCTAATTTGAGCAGTGCCTTCTCAGTTAATGGCAAGTGAAATAAGCTTGAATGGTGCTGTTTTGTTTCACCAGAAGTCTGAATGGTCTCTTTTCTCTGCAGCTTTATATTAAGTAAGTGACAGAGTACTATTGCCAGCCCTGAACTAGTAATACAGTGCTGCAGCAGCTTTTTGCAAGCCTTAATGAAGCTCAGGCATGTTTACAACAGTCCAACCAAAGTCCCAAGACTGCATTTACAGTACTTACGCAATACAAATTGTTGAAGAGGAAGATTTTGCTTCAGTTCATTGACAGTCCTTTTGTTGCAGGGGGACTGCATTGCAGTAGGGCCTTCTTGCTGGCAATGAAGGAAATTCACCGTTTCCAAACATGCTCTGTGGATGTTTTTTGTACAATCCATGTTGTATTTAAAAACAAGCTTTCCCATAATGAGGTGATATAAAATGGCAGGTACATAGATGGTATAGTTCTATTGCTGAATGTCAACTGAATGGCAGTAGGAAATAGAATTTGGGACAGCTTTTCCTGTCAATTACACTAGTATTTCTGGACTAACTTTATTTTCTTACATGTGTCTTAAGCCAGGGTACTTGTTACTATGGCCAAGTCTGAATTCTAAGAGGTTACAATATCTGGGTGCCTAGTCTGCCCCTTTGTTAGGGTTACTGCTGTGATAACACAGCAGGCTGAAAGGATAATGTCTGTAGTTGAGCTTCTTTTATTCCGTTTAGCACATTAACTCACACTGTCATTGAAAGCACATAACTGTAGAATATGGAAAAGCATGTTCTAATTTGCAGACTTGGGTAATGCAACAATAAGAGCTAGGATCAGTAATACCTTATGTGACTACAGATATTAACTCTGTGAATGCGAGTCATCCTTCAGAATAGAGATTGTACTCTATTCTACAAGCTGCACAAATGCCATTGGTATACAAAGCAATGTAACAGAAGAATGGGATTTGATAGAGGTTTAAACATCGTTGCAAAAAAGAGAGAATAAAAAATGAATACTGGAGAACAGTATAAACAGGTGAAAAAGATTGAGATTGGGAACAAAAAGGTACACTAGATGTCTGAAGAAAATAGCACTTGGAATAATGGTGCACATGAAATGAGAGAGGAAGAGAGATTGGTAAACAATGACATGATTACTATTGAGCTGAGCAGTTCTACTTTCTCAGCACACATATATAATGATATAGGAGTACTGCTTTAGTATGTTCTGTTTACAAAGCACTAAACACTGAAATTATATGTATATCTTCTAGGCAAATGTTCTAAAATGGCAGTAGTGCAATCAAATAGCATCATGATGTGCTCTAATAAGTATCATTGCGATATTAATCCCATGCATGAATTGCAATAAAATAATTTGCCTGAACTAGAGATTGTCAATTAAAAAAACAAAAAACATTATAGAATTTCAAGGCTGTAGAAATTGTTCTGGGTTTCCAGTGAAAATAAGCAAATTCCTCCCCTCTGCCCCTAATTGCCAAATAACCCCTAGGTTTTTTTCGTAAGTAACAGAATGGGGAAAAAGTATTCCAACTTTGTGATAGTTTCAGTAATAAGAATTTCAGCATTATAAACTTCAGATATTTCTTTTTGAGCCTTTTCTTTCCAAATTTATGGGTTGTGAAATGGATGCAAACACTGGTTATTGCTATTGTTTTGCTTCTTTCCAGATACTGCTATGTTAAACTTTCACATTTTGGTGAATATAGCTGTGCAATTCAAGTTAGTGACTGGTGAGGGACTTCTTAGGCTTCCTCTAACCTGGAATTTTGAAAATAGTGGGTTTATTACTTGTACAGTCTTTGCTTACTTTTGGGGGAAAAGTGTACTTTTTTTTGGGTTGGTTTTAATGCGATTTATTTGTGAGCTTATTTTACAAGAGTTTAATTACATTTCGTGTCCTCAGCTTACGTAACGTTATGCATAGTGAATTCATACAGTTTTGTCTCTTACTTCTGACTTAAGGGTTTGCCTTAACTCTGACTTCTTTTTTCTTTTAGTTTTGCTAATCAAAAAGAGGGCTTTGACTTTATCCATGCCCCCCCCCCGCCTCAGTCTTAAAGAGCAAGACTGGTATTTCAAGCCTCCTTTCTTTAGCACTGCCTGCGTTAGTTGCCTTGCCAGCCTACAGCAACACCCAACTTTCTGCACGAGGTTGTGAGCTGTGGTAACCTGAAACTTCTGTTTCCAGTAGTCACATAAAGGTTTATGCGTTGAAATTGAACTTTTCTTGTACAGTCCTACCTGTGTTCCAGAATGAATGTATAGATTGCCATGCATAGTGTGTTTGTACTTGCTGGAGTTGCAGTTTCAGTGCTACTTTGCAAACTTTATGTAAGAAGCAGATCAATCCCCTATAAAAGCCTTATAAAAGGATGGCACATTACTAATTGGATTTCAGAGTACCAATGTAGTGGGCAAGTTAGTCTTTAGAAATTTAACTATGCAAAGTTTAAAAAACTTTGGGGATTGGAATCTGCCTTAAGTCAAAATAGAGTAGATGTTATTAAAGCTGTCTAATAGGTTTGGATTATTTTTTGTTGATAACTTCCATATTAAGTTTAATTGTTTTTAATATAATACAGATTTAAAAGATAAGTATCATACTAGTAAATAAAATCTTAAAAACTCAAAGTTGGAGAGGAGATGATGTATTCTGTTGGACTCTGCTCCGCCTGGGTTTCTTAATATCCTGAAATCTAAAATTAATAGCGGTGTTCAAATATATTTACAGTGGGCTTGATGCAATCAAGATAAATTGGTTTGTATTTTTTGTTTTTACATCCAGAAACTTTGAGCTCACTAAAAAGTGCCCTCACAACTTATATATTGATTAATCTGGGCTAATGTAGCCTTGTGATGTAGAAATTGGTATTTTCAACTATCTATAGTTATGAAAATAGATAGATGGAAGCCCTGAGATCATGTGGTTCCTTTGAGGCTGTATCTATTGTAAATCAGGCTTTATCTATAGCTGCTTTGGCTGTTGAAGGCCTCGTTTCTTGAAATGTTATAACTGCATATAGAAT
>NW_009259970.1:990972-1013190 GCF_000687185.1 Egretta garzetta
GGGTTACCCCGACCCAGGTGCAGGACCTTGCACTTGGCCTTGTTGAACCTCATGAGGTTCACACAGGCCCACCTCTCCGGCTTGTCCAGGTCTCTTTGAATGACATCCCATCCTTCTGGCGTATCAACCGCACCACTCAGATTGGTGTGATCTGCAAACTTGCTGAGGGTGCACTCAGTCTTGCTGTCGAAGTCATTGATGAATGTATTAAACAGCACCGGTCCCAGTACAGACCCCTGAGGGACACCACTTGTCACCGGTCTCCATCATCGAGCCATTGACCACCACCCTCTGGATGCGACCATCCAGCCAGTTCCTTATCCACCAAACAGTCCACCCATCAAATCCATAGCTCTCCAATTTAGAGAGAAGGATGTTGTGGGGGACCATGTGAAAGGTTTTGCAGATGTCCAGATAGATGACATCCATTGGTTTTCCCTTCTCCACAGGGACAAGTTTCCTCTATCTTGTGTTCAGAAGCAGAATCCAGTCAGAATATTCCACATAACCTTTTTTAAAAGTAGCCATACATAACTCATTCTTCATAAATATAGTTTGCATTAGACCACAAATGCAAGCTTTTAAAGTTCAAAGAGTAAATAAACATTTCAGTGAGGCAAATTTAGCTTAACTTTAACTTTTAATGTTAATCATCAAAATTAATTCCTACAGGTTTTGTATTATTTTATAAATACGCAGTAGAAAACCAGCATCTTGATTACTGAAACACTGCTTATCTGCCCATTTTCTTCTGGACTGGACTGCAAAACTTGAGTTAGTATCTGTTCCAGAATGCAACCCAAAAAAAGTCTGAAGGTTAGAAGGCAATACTATTTTCAGGAGGGCTTCTAAGGAAATGAAAACACATAAGTTGTGAACTCCTGATGGAATAGCAAAATGCCCTGCAGTATTTTTTTAGACAGCAGTGTGCTAAATACAGAATTTAATTACATCTTTGGCAGTCGCAGTCACTTCATTTGAAATACCAACCTCCCCAAAGGCTTCTAGGAATGATACTTCTTTGGGCTTGCATTTTTTTTTTCGTTCTCCACTCAGAGTGGAGAGGGTACTGTATACACAAATCTTTTTACTTCATCAATATTTTTTGAACACGTATGTTAACTTGAACTATGTTTTAAGCAAAAAAAAGTAATATAAATACAAATAATAGCACTTGCCTTTTGGAAGTTATAATTTCAGCATCTGTAGGACTGACAGAATTGCCCTTACATTGTGTCAAAAAATGCATGAATGAAAACTGTGAATGAATAAGAAAATAGATAAATGGAGGACTGGGAGGAAAACCGGATGTGCAGTATGAGATATGACCAGACAAAAAAGATGATTAAAAGAATCTGTACTGTTTATTGTGGGTTTTACAAATGCATAATATAGGGAACATTACACTGATACAGGAAAGAAATAAAGACATCTGTTCATTTATATGCTGAAGATGCATAAAAAGAAAAAGATGGTTGTAATTCTAGATAACTTCTTTCAAACTCAAGTATAAAACTCTATAAACTGAACTACTTTGGGGTTTGGAGTAGTAAAACTTGTAAAAACACTACAAAAATAGCAGAACAGGATGCAGAGTAAGGCTGTTGCGTTTTTCCAATTAACAGACTTTTTTTTGTCCAGAAAACTTACCTGCCTTTTATGCATAGTTGATGTGATGCAGAAATTTGTATTTTTGTCTTTTAATTTATTCTAACCTTCCCATTATCTCGTTTGTCCTTGCAACACTTCTGAGAAACTACTAAACCCTGTGAAGCACAGACTAGACTCCCAGATCAGGTTATTTTTACGTCAGCTGTCTTTATTAGAGAATCCCATTAGAACCTTGCCAGTGACAAAAGAGGGAAACATAATGCCATCAGCACCCTTATAATGCTACACTCTCCAAAAGTTATTGGCATTAGTAAACTCATTTTACTGCCAAAACCTTTTAAAACAGTCTACAAGCTAATTTCATTGACTTATAGAACTATTTGTACTAAGCAATTCATTTTACGTTGTGCACTGAGGAACAAATTCTACCTTACATTTAAGTTGACTGCATTTCTGAGATACCACCCTGAGCTAACTTTCTATCTATTTTTGTGTCCCTTAAGGATCTCATTAACATAGTAGAGCAGTCTCTATCAAATATTCATAACCTGTAGTAAACTGAAGTAATATCCTCCTGTTCATTGCACTTTGATGCAGACACGTGTTCACAGCTGGCATTCCTTGCACGGATCCACAAATTCAATTTTTAACAGTTGGAGCTCTGCTTCATAATATTTTGAGTATTAATATTGTTTTCTAAACTTTTGACAGGTGCAAAGATTCTGCTTTATAAAAATCAGCACCTTCCCCATCAGCAGCATGTGATTACATATATTGGTACATATTTTCTGCACTTTCTCTTTCTTAACTAGGTTTTTTTCCTGTTCCAAGAACTTTGTGGAAATATAATATAACATTATTTCATATATCACTCAGGCATATTCATCAGTGATATGGACACCTATGATCTTCTGAGAGGTCCAGAAACATTGAAATGAAGTGTTTATAAGAAATAACGCAAAATAACCATGCCTAGGCAGTACCTATCTAGTGCTTCATATGGACAGTAAAAGTGTATGGAATTCAGTTATGTACTTAACTATGTTTCAGGCTACAGTTTCAGGAGCAGGCTCTTTGAAGTAGATGTATCTGATTCTCATTTGCATTTTTTATATAAAGGTGCCATAATGCAAATAAGTCGAGCTGGCCTACTTACATGTTTGAAGTTAAGCATGTATTCCTACATCTTGCTGAATAAGATACTGACTCTGCAGTTCATTGACTTCAAAGCCCTTCTTTTGAATCACTCTGAGTTTTTTCAGCTTCTGTGCTGTTTTCAACCTGCACTGTCAGATACTCTTTCTTGGCTAACAGCTAATTGTGAATAACAATAGGCTTTTTTTCCCTTTCTCTTATGTGTTGGAGTGATTGTCTGTGATGTTGCTTTATTATTTTATGCCAGGCTAATTGGTAAAGTTAATTGCAAGAGGTATCTCTCAGGAAAGGAGTAGCAAAATCCAGATTAGTATGAATCATTGCTTCCTCAGGACTTTTTCCATAGGGCACTGTAAGTGAATTCTGAAACATGGAAAAAAAATTACTTGTGGTAAAATTTATCTATCAATTATGCAGTGTTTTTGTGCCTTGACTATAATGACAAGAAAAAAAAAATAAAATCACAGGTGGTGCCCTCAAATGAATAATATAGTAATAAAAATTCTTCCACCAAAAAGTCATTAGTGTTGTTGGATGAGAATATAATCTTCTTAGTGTCTTTAATATTGAGGCAGTATAGTCAGACACGGACTACAGGATGTTTTGGGGGCTTCTACATGATGTAATTGTTATGGTTGTCAAAAATGGATTTTAAGGCTGTCGATGAACTCCTGGTGCACAGAAATTTTTTTCCTTGGAATTAAAGAAAACACTTATTAATTGTATATGGTGATTGTACATAATTTAAAAAAAACCCATAAGCCTTTCTAAGTGATATGTTTTACACTGAAAAATAAGATTTTAATTTTACCATGTTATTTAAGCTAGTAAAGGGAATACCATAGTTTAAGCAGTCAACCTTGCTGTAAATTGTTCCATTTGAGTAACGGTCAGTTCTGAATAAGTTCCATTTTTGAAGTGCTCCTCTTTGTTTTAGCTGTTCCTATTGGTTAGGTTTTATACCTGTCTTATACCATTTGTGACTGCATTATTTATGTCTGTTACACCAAATGCACAAAGCAGGCTTGGAGTTGATGTTTTGCCCTCCTTTTGATTTCAGTAAAATGGCTGTGAACTGTAGGTGTGTTCTTCCAGGGAGAGTATCCCTATGTTAGAGAAGGCTCAATGCCTTTCTGAAGGGGTCAGAAAGTATAGCTTTTTTCCTGGTATGTATGTGAAGAGAGGTAGTGCCACCTCCAATACATTATCTGTTGTCCCTTTTATCCTTTTGGGTGCAAGACACTCTGCTATCTGGAATTCTTTGTGGGCAATTCAAAGGTGTTATATGAAAGATTCCTGCAGAAAGGTGTCTTTTTGATGGTTGTTTGGTTTGTTTTTTTTTTTTTTTATCCCCTTCTGTGGATAAAGTGGTAAAGCCCCAGGTCATGGCAAATTTTGAGTTTAATGTGGAATTTTCCAACTCTCTTGCAAGAGGTGGAATAGGACTTTGTAGAAAGCTGGATATTTTTTGCAATTTGCACTGTTACAGTGATCCCCTGAAAACACTGAAAGGAATGTCTGAAAACAGTCTGAAATGAAAGAAGTAATGTAACACTGTTTTCTCAGGTGTAAGACATTTATTGGATTAAGCTGTACAAGTTGCTGAAATAGGCAAGAGAAGAAATACTCAGGAAATACTCATTTTTGGAAAAAGCAGCTGTGAGAAGCAAGACAGACTCTCTATGTTGTTGGTAATATGGTAGTGTTGACCAAATAATGCTGAACATGTTAGCTTTGTTTACCTGCATGTACCAATGCAGGCAGGTATGTTTGATTGCATGTATCACCATGCAACAAAACTATTCTGCATGATGATATATCTTACTGGAATGTTACCTAGAAACAGTCTCTTTAATTCTAGTGTTCCCTGTGAAGTAAAAAATGGAAATTTATATGTAGTTCACATGTCTGTCTCCATACAAAATGAAAAACAAAAAGATGAGAAAGCAGTAGTAGCTAGTCACACTTCATAAATTCCCTCTTCTTACTGTGCTGTTCTATAAAATAGACTCATAGGATGTTTTGGGTTGGAAGGGACCCCTAGAGGTCATCTAGTCCAACCCCCCTGCAGGAGCAGGGACACTGCTAACTAGATCAGGTTGCTCAGAGCCCTGTCCAACCTGGCCTTGAATGTTTCCAGGGATGGGGCCTCCACTACCTCTCTGGACAACCTGTTCCAGTGTTTCACCACCCTCATTGTAAAGAATTTCTTCCTTATATCTAGTCTAAACCTACCCTGCTTCAGTTTAAAACCATTACCCCTTGTCTTGTCACAGCTGGCCCTACTAAAAAGATTTTCCCCATCTTTCCTATAGGCCCCCTTTAAGTACCAAAAGGCCGCAATCAGGTGTCCCCACAGCATTCTCTTCTCCAGGCTGAACAGGCCCAACTCCTTCAGCCTGTCCTCATAGGAGAGGTGCTCCAGCCCTCGGATCATTTTTGTAGCTCTCCTCTGGACACGCTCCAACTGTTCCATGTCTTTCTTGTGCTGAGGGCTCCAGAGCTGGGAGCAGTAAATAACAACGTACATAACATGTATGTAAATAACAATGTACCTCATGAGATTTTATGAAAAGCCTAACCCTTTTTCATTCAAGCCATCACTTCGCAAACTTAGCTCATTCAATCTGCTGATGAGAAATAGTTACCTCTGTCTGTCTCTACCTGTGAAGCCATTTTCTACTCCATCTCAGGTATGATCCCAAGCGTGCAGGCCCGTCAGCTGCACCAAACTGCTCACTCCTTGGGCAACAATACAAAACCTATTGTTTGTCATGAAGATCTTGAGAATGAGTTTAGAAAAGTTATGGATTGCATCAGGAGATGGGGAAGAGAAAATCACATTGATCTGGGACCTAAGAGCAGTCATGTGCTGTGAGATCCCAGTCTCAGGATAGGAGATTCCTGCTTTGAAGGTCATCTTTCCAAGGCCTTGTGACTGGTTGTCCCATCCCATGTGGTGTGTTGAGAGATGGGTGAATCTTTTTGATCCCCCAAGGGTTTGTGTACTGACAAAAAGCCTATCTGTGCTCGGCAGAGCTGTGGAGCTGGTAGTGTACAACAGTGACTCAGAGGAACAATCCAACTGGTAACTTTATTAACTGGCAAACTTAATGAACTGGGAAGCTCAACAAGTGAGCTTGGCAATGGAACTGTTTTCCAAGCAACCCGCTGCAATTTGTCCAAAACTTATATGTGTGAATACATGGTAGAGAAGTGGAGTATGAGAGGAGCAAGAAAAGGACAAGAGAGGAGAGGAGGATACAGGAAGAAGAGGTATCACCACCCTTGTATCCTGTGTTGTTGTCTTGGGGCAGACTCTAGATCTCTAGGTGATGGGTCAACTAGGCTAAAAGTATGTGTTTGTCCTTATATAGTCTTATTAGTCCAGGACCACCCCTGGGGTGGCAACTGTCTCACTTCTGTGCAGTCAAATGTTCTAGAGAGTTCTCACATTGGGTGGAGCGATGTTGGTGGGGCGGCAAGGGTCTTTGGCGATCATGCGCTTCTTTCGTGAATACCTTTTGACTGGTCTGTTCTTGGTTGTTGCCCCCTGGAAGAGGAAGCAGCTTGCTGCCCTGCCTCCTTGGGGCTCACCCCCACTCCTCTCTGGTCCCCCTCTGCCTGCGCAAGTTGTTTGAGACAAGGGAATATCTGACTGGCTGGTTGGTCTTGGGCACTGGTGAAAGGAAGAATTTTTGAATTGGACTAGGCTGCCCTGCCAGGACTGTTGAAATATTGCATTTGAAAAGGTTAACATGAGTAACAACTGCATTCGATGTTAGATGGGCATTGATCACAGAAAGCTTTGCAACTAAGAGCTAACTTCTACCCCATGGGAGAATTTCTAGAAAGGGATAGGGAGGATATGCAAATGAAGAACTACCATCTCTCTCACAGAGAGAGAGAGAGAGAGACCTGCTTGCACGTTATTGCATACTGCCCTGCGATTCAAGATGCTAGGACGAAGACACATAATCAACTATGATGGCTGAGGAAGCTTTCAAGGACTGGTTAATGAACCATGGTTCCAACAGTCCAGAGGACCATCAAAACAAGCTATACAAACCTATAGATCTCAATCTAGGAAGGGAGGTCAGGCCTCAGGGGCTTCTGGTGGACATAAAAACCGTCATCATTTGACCCTAAGGAGCAGGTCTGGGAGGTGCATGGGTGTTTCTTCAGCACCTCTTCAGTCTAGCTGTAAAATCTTTATGGAATTATTTTTACAAATAGGTTAAATAAATGCATAATAACTCCTCGACTGCTTTCTTAGGCTATGTTTTGCTCTGGGGGGTAGTACCGGAAACTAATCCTGTTATCGCTTAAAATCAGCAAGCTAAATAAGATTATGGTTATTGGCCTCTTCTAATTTCAAACCAGGATAACTGCTAGAATTATCTCAGTTAAAAGTGAGTGTAGGAAAAATGTGCTCAATTGTTATAAGAATGGTATAGATGACTTCTGAAAATAAACAGGAAGTTGCAGGATTGGACACGTTCTGTGCTACAGGGATTTTGATTTCATTTTGTGAGAGGCAGGAAAGAAAAATGGATAGATCTGACATTATTTTAAAACACTAGAAATTACTTCAAAATGTGTGACCAGCTGAAGAAACAACTGTTGTATTTGAAAAACCAGTCCAGATTCTGATTTCAGTTAGTGTGACGTGAACTCACAGAAATTGCAATGAGTGTGTCAGAATTGCTCTGGATTGAAAACTGAATATGGAAACAGTGATCTCGCCTGCTGTGTATTTGTGGGGTGTGCTTTTTAGAGGTAAATGTTACTTTGAAAACTTCTGGAGAAAAATTTTTCAACTGGATGTTATACATGTGAAAATACCTTACTCCATGGCTAATAGTCATATTATAATTAATTTTGAATAAGCAGTTCTTGGTTTATACATGGGAATATTTCTGGAATCACTGGAGTGGAAGATAATCCAACCAATCTACCAACAAGCAAACAAAATGTAGTTTAGTTCATAATTCATAAGAATACTAATAAATGCAGTCAGAAAGCCTTTTAAAAATTGACAGTACTGCAAATGTTACTGTCCTTATGTTGCCAGCTTCCTAAATTTGAATTTGCTGTGTCAAGAATTAATACATCTTTTCTAGTTTGAATGCAGATGATATTTGCCAGATATGATCTGAGTTCTCATTATCTTCCTTCAGGTTTATGCTGTGACTCACCTGAACTCTAAAATGTGCTAGCACAGAACTTGAATAAGAATGATGAGTAAGGACCATATATTGTATAAATGGCTGGTTTGAAAATTGTCAGAATGTATATCTCACAGATATTTATGATGTTGTAGTTTATCTCAAATCATATGCACTGAGGTTTCTTTATAGATTTTTGGCTTTTCAAATTAAGAGTTAACATTCGTTAAATGAGAGCTATGTTGCACCTCAGGCCAGAACCTCAGTCAACTCAGTTTTGTTTGTTGAAGAGCTTTACTTATCTGAATGATAGGATAACTAGCACCAAGAGAATTTTGGTTTTTTCTAAAGGATTAATGAAGTAATTTACATCTGTTCTTATAGTACTTAAGTCTCTCTATAACCTATTTACATTGTACAGTATATGATATCTGTTCAAAACCCTAGAGTTGAAATGTAACTTGGGGAAACTGTCCAGCTACCTCTTTGAATTACCCAGGGGACTAGCTGTAAAAGTGAATATTAATGTCCTGTCCTGGTTTTGGCTGGGCTGCAGTTAATTTTGTTCGTAGTAGCTGGCATAGTGCTGTGTTTTGGATCCAGTACTAGAAGAATATTGGTAACTCACTGATGTTTTAATTGTTGCTACATAGTGCTTATACCAGTCAAGGATGCTTCAGCTTCCCATGCTCTGCCAGGTGCACAAGAAGCTGGGAGGGGACAGAGACAGGACAGCTGATCCCAACTGGCCAAAGGGCTATTCCAGACCATAGGATGTCATGCTCAGTATATAAACTGAGGGGGGGAGGTGGCTGGGGGGGCTTCTGGAGAAAAATTTTTCAACTGGATGTTATACATGTGAAAATACCTTACTCCATGGCTAATAGTCATATTATAATTAATTTTGAATAAGCAGTTCTTGGTTTATACATGGGAATATTTCTGGAATCACTGGAGTGGAAGATAATCCAACCAATCTACCAACAAGCAAACAAAATGTAGTTTAGTTCATAATTCATAAGAATACTAATAAATGCAGTCAGAAAGCCTTTTAAAAATTGACAGTACTGCAAATGTTACTGTCCTTATGTTGCCAGCTTCCTAAATTTGAATTTGCTGTGTCAAGAATTAATACATCTTTTCTAGTTTGAATGCAGATGATATTTGCCAGATATGATCTGAGTTCTCATTATCTTCCTTCAGGTTTATGCTGTGACTCACCTG
This sequence comes from Egretta garzetta, assembly GCF_000687185.1. NCBI lineage: Eukaryota > Metazoa > Chordata > Aves > Pelecaniformes > Ardeidae > Egretta > Egretta garzetta. Next base: position 1,000,131 of record NW_009259970.1, read on the forward strand.
AACTCTAAAATGTGCTAGCACAGAACTTGAATAAGAATGATGAGTAAGGACCATATATTGTATAAATGGCTGGTTTGAAAATTGTCAGAATGTATATCTCACAGATATTTATGATGTTGTAGTTTATCTCAAATCATATGCACTGAGGTTTCTTTATAGATTTTTGGCTTTTCAAATTAAGAGTTAACATTCGTTAAATGAGAGCTATGTTGCACCTCAGGCCAGAACCTCAGTCAACTCAGTTTTGTTTGTTGAAGAGCTTTACTTATCTGAATGATAGGATAACTAGCACCAAGAGAATTTTGGTTTTTTCTAAAGGATTAATGAAGTAATTTACATCTGTTCTTATAGTACTTAAGTCTCTCTATAACCTATTTACATTGTACAGTATATGATATCTGTTCAAAACCCTAGAGTTGAAATGTAACTTGGGGAAACTGTCCAGCTACCTCTTTGAATTACCCAGGGGACTAGCTGTAAAAGTGAATATTAATGTCCTGTCCTGGTTTTGGCTGGGCTGCAGTTAATTTTGTTCGTAGTAGCTGGCATAGTGCTGTGTTTTGGATCCAGTACTAGAAGAATATTGGTAACTCACTGATGTTTTAATTGTTGCTACATAGTGCTTATACCAGTCAAGGATGCTTCAGCTTCCCATGCTCTGCCAGGTGCACAAGAAGCTGGGAGGGGGCACAGCCAGGACAGCTGACCCCATCTGGCCAGAGGGCTATTCCATACCATGTAATGTCATGCCTAGTATATAAACTGGGGAAAGTTGGCCAAGGAGCAGTGATCTCTGCTTGGGGACAGGCTGGGCATCATTCAGCAGGTGGTGAGTGGCTGCACTGTGCATCAATTGTTTGGTATGTTCCCTTATTGTTGTTATTCTTTTCCTCTGCTGTTTTATTAAACTGTCTTTATCTCAGCCCATGAGTTTTACTCTTTTTTTTTTTTTTTTTTTTTTTTTTTTTTCCCCCCCCTTTTTTTTCCTCCCTTTTTTTTCCCCCCCCACCAGGTTGTGGGGAGAATAAGTAAGTGGCTGTGTGGTCCTTAATTGCCAGCTGGGGTTAAACCATGACATGTAGGAAGAAATGTTCCATGTCTCATACATAAACCATAACATGCACTGCAGTATCCATAAAAACTAGGTGCTTTTCAATAAACAGGTACTTTTGAGCTGTGATTATCTTGACTTAAGACCAAATTGACAGCGTGGAGACTAAATGGAGTTGATGTCAGAACACTTTAATCCCAGATACATACATAGTATGACAAATACAATAACTTCCCTGTTCTGCAAGGGAGATGGTGTGAAAGGGAGGTCAAGTGGGTCAGCACAGTTGTTCTGTCTATGCTGCACAGAGACAGGGTGCTGCAGGGCTGTGGAGTTCCCTCTGTTTCTACTCAGGTACTCAAGACCTTTCTTTAGTGTCTCCTCTAGGTCTCTCCCAGAGTTAGTCCTGACCACATCAGTTATAGGATTAGGTAGAAAATACTAAACTCTGACTTGTCCGTTCTGTTACTCCTTAAATCTGACTCTCCGCCTTTGGACTGGAGACCTGAGATTTAGCTGATGGAGATGGTTGTAATGTTGATTGGTTCGGTACACATCTATACTAAAAAAAACCCCAACCGACAAAATCCCCCAAACTGAGGCAGCATATATAAATTCCTGTATCTCGCTAATTTCTTGCTGATTCACAGTGTCCATTTCCTTATTTCCTGCATTGCTCTACCCATGGCTAAATTCAAAACAATTTAAGTGGTAGAGAAATCCTATTTCTGAATAAACTTGGAGCTGTGTTCAAAATGCAGTTTTCTAGTTTATGCTGAATTATTAGGTGCCTACGTGAGAAAATGCCTTTTATTTCTATCACAAATCCATATTTGTGTAAATACATAGGGGATAATTCTCTGCTCTGTTTGAAAGTATATCTGAACGAAGGTCAGGTAATCAGAGTTCTGTCGTAAATTCTGTCTGCCAGCAAGAGGATCACACTGTTATTTCACATCATATAGTCCTTTCCATAAACTGTGAAATAGCTAAATGTTTTTTTTCTTCCTACAAGCTGTCATGTTTCAAGACTCCTTTTTTTTTTATTATTATTATTAGAATATTTTCCCTCGTTTCAGCCTTAATTTACTCCTATCTGACTTAAAAATCTGGTCTTGATTTGATGTACTTTATCTTTCATAGTTCCCTCCCTGCTCCACAAACTTTCTTCCATGTATTTTGAAATTGTCACTTCGCTTCCCTAGACCAAGTATAATATTTTTGCTTTTTCACTTAAGATCATGCCTCTTTTTTCCGATTACCCTTATTCTCTACAGCTCATCTGTCTTTATTACTTTTTGGAAAAGCAATCGCAGTTCGTGTTATTTAAATACTTTTATACCCTGATTTTTCTTTTCTTTTTTTTTTTTTCTTTTAGATTCATTAAGTATGTTTGCAAAAGGGTTTTTTGCTAATAAAAAGTATTAATACATTATTATGGGGCAGTGAAAACTTTTGAGGTAAGTGTATCCCAATTCCAAGTGGTCTCAATGTCTTCACTGGTACATACATGTATAGTTCTTAAAGCCAGAAGACAGGATTAGCATGGTCATCTTAGTTTCAACACTGTTAGAACCTCATTAGCGGATTTCAGTATGAAGTCCATATGTTATATTTGAGATCTAGTATGCAATTTCCTAAAGCATCCTCATAATTTTATTTTTTTTTAAGATTAGAATTATTTGGAATATTATTTGCCTTAATTCCAGTAATTATGATCTCATGGTGTTTATTAAACATATTGCATGTATAAAGTAGATGTAACTGCACAACCAAACAGAAAATGTCCTGTAGTTTGATGGCACAATTCACTCAAGAGTACACAGCTTTACCTGAAGGTGGAAGATGTGCTCTGGTCTGAAGACTCCTTATACTAATAATAAGTCATGTGTATGGAGCAGCTTAGTAGACTTTCCACAATATCTTCATTTTAGGCTGGCGTTTAGGAGAATAAGGAGCAAGCAGCGGTGGATACAGGCATTTCTTAATAGATGCAATAAGTATGAGTCATTGCATAGAAAATATAGAAAGGCAGGATCAATTCTACAGTAACTTAGTTGGGGAGATCTAATCATTGCTTGGTTTCGAAGTGTGTTGCTGCAGTAGCAGTTGCAAAATAGCTATATTACTGCACCACAGTATGTGAGAAGAAACCCATTCCTCTTAACCCTGAAAGAAATAAGGATGGTTTGATTTCTTGGATACATTAAGACAGGAAGCTATAAAAATATCTGATAAGAAATACAGTTTGCATATGATATGTGCAATGTGAGAATTTATCTTGCTTAAAACTGGAGCAGCACCCACAGTACCAGAACTTATACTGGATTAATCTGTAGTGTTTAGCTATTCTCTGTCCTGTTAGCACCCCAAATCTATGGGAGATTTTGTCTGTCTAGGGAACATGTCATAATGCTGGTTTTCAGTACGCTCGGTTTAAAACATATGGAAACTATCTCTTTTGCTTTGAGATTCCATTTCAGAAGGATGCAGTCAGAAGTGCATTTTGTATTTGGGTTGCTGTCAGGTCACTTTTAAAGATGGGCCACTGCCTCTGGGATTACATCCTCACCTTGCTGTGCTTGGGAGAATGCTGGAGCTGTACCCAGTGTGTCGCTGATGTGCAATGTACTGAGTAATCGTAAGTCAGCATCTTGGTGCAGTGGATCAGTGTTTTGAATCAAAACAGGGTGCTGGGCCATCCTGTCTAGACTGTGCTCTTACCTAGAAAGGTTAGACCAGATGATCCTTGAGGTCCCTTCCAACCTAGGATTCTATGATTCTGATTCCATGAAAATTAGCCCTTGTATCTAATGCAGCTGATGATTCTTTTGGAATTTTTGCCTCTGCTGAAATGAAGATGTTGGTTCAGCTTTTTTTGTGTTTTGTTTTGTGGTTTTTAGTTGGTTGGAGTTTTTTTGGTATTTCTTGATTTGCTTTAATCTTTGTTTTTAAGAGGTATAAAACAACATTTTGGGTTTTATTTTTTTTTCTGCTTTTCACCTAATTTCCCCCTAAATCTACTTATAATCTACCTTACAAGGTCACTTACAGAAAAGAAGATGGAGGAAAATCATGTGCAATGTAGACAGAATGTTTTAAAACAAAAGCAAATATTTATTCTTCATTATGCTTCAAAAGCAAATAATAATGATTTATTAAAATTTGCGTTTAACTCTGCCTAGATGTTTACTGGTTGAATTCAGATTTATATGCTCTGTAAATGAAATAAGTAATTTGCCCCTCCCCCCCAATATTTGATACTTTTTATAATTTCATTCTCAAACTCAACTAAGCAGGAATAAGAAACATGTTATTACGTGACTTAAATACTCATAGAAAGTTTTTCTTATTAGAAACTTCTTTCCAACAAAAGTTCTTATTACTTTCCACTCTATTATAATGTAACAATATTTCTTCCTATTTAAGATAGTAATATGGTTAGCGCTGTATTATTACACAAACTTCTTAGTTGGGTTTCCTTATGCTTAAGAGTATTCTTTTGCCAAATACTATTTACAGAAAAATTGCAGATCCACTGTAGTGCTTCCATATGAAAACAGGTGGCAATTAATGGCTCTGTAACACCACTACCACCACACCCCCCACACTCCCACCCCATTTAACTACCTTCAGGGCACTGCTAAATCCATTAGGGAATGTACTGGCTGGTCTGTGGAAGGAATGGCAGTATTTGAAAAAAAAAAAAAAATTGCAGTTGAAATTAAAACCATTTTCTTTCTTACTACGAAGCTGGATGGGGAAAAGCATAAATTTAACTTTTTATATTTTGCCATATTTTTCAGGTGAAAAGATTAATATAACAATTATTTTTCATGTCTAGTGTATGTGTTACTGCACTGCTGTTTATGAAGCTCCAAATTTAGCTCTTTATTAATCAATGAAAAAATGCAGGTAAATAAATAAAATATCACTGCTTTGAATCATGAAATGTCAATAAGGATATATTAGAAATGCTTTTGCAGTTAAAATATTTTTTAAATTGGCTACATTTATGACATTAAATTATGTTTACAAATAGGAGAGTTTCATAAATCATAGCGCTGTGGGGGGAAAAAAAAAATTCAGAAAATTGTAAACTTCTAAATGGAAATTACTGAATATCCAAGTAGCAAGATTTAAATACCCAAAGTAATTGTTGCTCATTTTAATAAAATAATCGATACAACTGCTTTAGTAAATATTATCATTCTTATGTTTGTAGTCATAGGAAACGTTGTGGTTTTGTGGCTCTTCCCTCAGCTCCTGCTCAGATTCTGTCTGACCCTGCTGGTGCTGAGGCCTGACATGTGCTTGGAGCAGCGCCACTGGGGCAAGGGAGAGCAGCAGCAGGCAGGGTGGGTGTCCCCAAGGAGCTGACGGGCTGTTACGCAGCCCTTGTCACCCGTAGATCACTGTGTCAGGTAGCCGTTACCCATCGTCTGGCAGCCTCATCACAATCTGCTTATTTACAGAAATTTCGGTAAAGACCAAATCTCCACACTGGAAGGTATAAAACATCAGCTTACCCAAAAAACCTTTGAAGTGGATCCAAGAGCAGCCAGACTGCTGAGGCATTCGTGCTTCCCAGTGTGATATAAGGCATGCCCACTCCACCTTTTTTTTTTTTTTTTTTTTTTTTATTCTAATAGGTACACAATTTTAAGAGTTATCAGTTATAAGTTATGAAAACTTATGACTTGAGTGGTGAATAGGTGAATTCACATGATAGACTAGTCTGGACAAAAGGGGATTGAGCCCCTATTTATTGTATTTCTTAATGAGTTTATGAAACAAAGTTTAAGTCCTGTAAATTTGAGATCCAAATGGGCAGTGACAGCTTTTCCTGAAAAACAACAACAACAAAAAAGTGTATTTTTGGGGGGTGTTGTCCTTATTGTCAAATATATAATAAGGCAGGATAATTAAACTCAGAAAGATTCATGCTCTAATTAGAGCAAGAAATTCTGTTATCCCATGATACTTTCATGAGATGCCTTTTGTTCTCATCTGGTTTTTCATTAAAAAAAAAAGGCCTAAAAAAGTCCACTGAAGGAAACTCAAAGGCCCCATAGTTGGAGAGATTAAAGTGAGATGGGGAGACTGAAGATTACATCCTAGCAAGGGCGTTATGGAATGAGTAGTTCTAACCACCATGGTTTTATTTCTATGCCGAATGCATGGGAGCTAGGAGGATTGGCAAGACCCGGCAGTTTGTAATAGAAGAATGAACACAGGTGTGAGTATCAGAAGTGAAGAACTCTGTGTCCTATTTTGGTACCAAACAAATTTGGATAGACTGTTTCCAGCCTTACAGTTAGAAAACAAAACTGGTCTTAAGGAACAAATGATGTAAGAAATAATGCAGAAAATTAATAGATAGCAGAGGTTACATCTATGGCACATTTACTTGTTAATTTCTTGCTTTGCCTGATTTTTATAGTTTTGAACTTAATGTTTATCAAACATTTCTGTATGTATGTGACACAGAATCATAGAATGTTTTGGGTTGGAAGGGACCCGTAGAGGTCATCTAGTCCAACCCCCCTACAGTGAGCAGGGACACTGCTAACTAGATCAGGTTGCTCATGAAAGGCACTGCAGCTTTGTTTCAGTCAGGAAGTATGAAGGGTGTAAAATGGACTCTCCTTACTATGCTAAAAATTATCCTTGTGTTGGTTGAGGATTATAGTTGTGTGTAGTCCTGCCGTGCAGTCCTGCTCACACATCTTCTGCCTCCGCAAACTTAATATGCATGGAGTAGAGCTTAGACTTTGTGTATCTACTTTTGATAGCCAGATTAAGTAAATCAGAGCGGACTGTGCTTAGATCTGCTGTGGGGATAGAGCAGTAGTTGGTCACTTCTTGTATGAAAGAGAAGGAAGCTGAGAAGGAATCATGCAGTAGAGCTTACACAACAACCTTTCCTCAGGTTATGCTTAAACCTACATACTGCTATGAGAGAGAAAGAAGATGTAAGGAGAGCTTTTGGGTTTTGAGTAACGGATTTGGGAATCCCAGGGGAGAGGAATGAATAATATCTCAGTTTTTTGTAAGAAAACAACTGTGATATGAAGGCTGTTTAATTATTTTGGCTGGATTTCTTCCTTGCTCAGCTAAGGTGGTAATAATACTTTCTTCCACCCAACTTACACACCTAAAACATATATATATATTTATACATTTGCATAAATATATATAAAATATATATTTTTCTGCAAGATGAGGAAAAAAGTGAATGTTTTCCTCAATCCTTTTTTCTTAACTAATTGCTGTTCACTGAGCTGTAAGATTCCACACAGTGACTGAAATGCAGTGGAAGAAGTCCAGCTCTGGTATAAGTATAATGACAGCAAGAACAGAACTATATATACTAAGCTTATGAAATATCTTACTGTGTGGTGTCTTACTAATAGGTGGACTCTATATACCCATAAAAATGAAGTACCTCAGGAATATAACATTGAGGAAAGATATAGACCGTTAAGTATATTAGTTGCATCAGCAGTGACACAGGTTTGACTTGAATAGGACCAATGCGTTTTTTAGTTTTTGTACTGCATAGCTATTCAGAAATAGCCCAGTCTGCCTTCTGAAATGAAGGCAGTAAAAAAGTCTGCCTAAATTTTGGGAACAGTGTATTTTGTTTAGGGAATACAGCAGTGCAGGGTTAATACTTTTACCCTCCAGAGTTTCAGCATACAAAATATGTTAATCTTCTTATGCACAGAGCCTCTAAAGCAGTGCTAGTGGGAGAAGATGGGTAGTTTTATCAGCGCATCTTGGATGTTACTTTTGCCATCCTCCATTTAACCTTTTCCATGGTGTCTTTTATGTATGTTCCGGTAGCATCGCTCCCTTAAATGACATCAAGACTATGGTAACTGTTAAGACCATCTAAGAAATTAGAACTGTGACAAAACTGTGGGTTGCTACTGCAGAAAAATTCCTCCAAGTTAGTTTCCAAGAGCTGTATTTGGAGCAACTTGTCAGTTCTGGGTCCCAAAAAAGAACTGAGCTTGCCACACACTTTGCCTAGTCTTTCCTGCCATACCTCCCAGTGCTTGGAAATGGTTGGGTTCTTTGGGAAGGTGGCAGTCAGCATTCTACATGTTCTGTTTCTAGTGTAGAATATTATTACTGCCTCAATTTCACTTCAGCTAACAGTAGCAACAACAACCAGCCCTTCCTCCCTACCATCTGCATCCTCCTGTGCAGAAACAAGACAAAAAGGGAAGAAAGGCAACAGTGTGAGAGTGTGTGTAAGTTGTATTTAGCAAGTACTGCTTGTGAAAGTCTCCAGCTGTGAGGGTATTTGTGGTCTGTGGTGTTTTTCACCATGTTTTATCAGCACTTTTCCATTCATAATTACAAGTTATCTCAAATGCTGTTTCAAAGTGAAATTGCTGGTTATTTAGACTGAGTATGAGCATTTAGGTTTAAAATACTAAAAATCTTTTCCCATTCAGAACTTTCTGCTAGGGATTTCAGAATTATCCAGGACAGTGACAGTATCTTCTTGCCTCAACACGATCATAGAATCATAGAATCATAGAATGTTTAGGGTTGGAAGGGACCACTAGTGGTCATCTAGTCCAACCCCCCTGCAGTGAGCAGGGACACTGCTAACTAGATCAGATTGCTCAGAGCCCCATCCAACCTGGCCTTGAATGTTTCCAGGGATGGGGCCTCCACTACCTCTCTGGGCAACCTGTTCCAGTGTTTTACCACCCTCATTGTAAAAAATCAGCTGTGAGGGTATTTGTGGTCTGTGGTGTTTTTCACCATGTTTTATCAGCACTTTTCCATTCATAATTACAAGTTATCTCAAATGCTGTTTCAAAGTGAAATTGCTGGTTATTTAGACTGAGTATGAGCATTTAGGTTTAAAATACTAAAAATCTTTTCCCATTCAGAACTTTCTGCTAGGGATTTCAGAATTATCCAGGACAGTGACAGTATCTTCTTGCTTCAACACGATCCTACAGAATCTCCAGAATTACTGGCTTGCCTGAAATCTTCTTTTCCATCTGTGGTGCTCAGGTTTTTAACCTAAGAAGCAAGAGATTTTATGCAGCTGGGGGTTTTTTGTTTTGTTTTTGAGAGGTGGTTTTTTTTGTGTTAGTAAACCCACTGTCCTAAAACTTCAGGAATAACATCTCCCAATTACATAAAATCCTATGTCGTCTGATGTAGCACATCAAAGTTGACAGTGATGCAAAACATGTAATTCCTTTGGTCTTGCCCCTGCCTCAGGAAAGTGAAAGTTGCTTTGTTGCTTATAAGGGAAACAGAAAGACAAGCATATAGTTAATATGCTATAGTGCCATCTAGAGACCCCCATAGGTTGGAAAGTATGTAGACACCTGACTTACAGTTTGCCTCTGCCTCTGGAAGGTTGAAATCTGTCACTTGATATGTCCCATTCTATAGCACACTTTGTTCACTTCAGGAGTAATCACCAGCATATGACTTCCTGTAGACTAAAATAAAAGTACAAAAATATAACTTTCCTCCTCTTTTACTAGGTGCTCTGAACTTAATTTAGTAAATCATTCTTCCTGGACATGCAAGTCTCCCCAAACTATCATAAGCAATAATTATTGCCATCTATTATTCCTATGTTTTCATTGAAATTTCCTTTTCTACAGTTGTTATAGTTGCACTGTACATATAGCTGCAAGTTTATGGTGCTTATCTCTCTCTCTGGACCATGCAATTGCTACTTACTGCATTTATTTTCGAGGAGACATCCATGAGTGATACAGCCACCTATCTCCAGAGTCTGCATACTTTGTCATTAAGTCTCATGATTTGCAATGTAACAGTAGCGAAGTCATTCTGTGTACTACATCTCATTATTACATACATGTTTTTATTTCTTCAAAATTGCTCAATGTTATTTGTTAGTGTACTAATCTGAGAATACCAGAGTGTATTAAAATGATGGAAAGAAGATGGTAGTAATAGTAATTATCCCTTTGATTATAGTATTCTGTCAGACATGAGGAATTTTGTAGGGGAGGTACTATCCTTTAGAAAAGACTAGCCAAGTACTTAACTTCTGTGTCCACAGAAACTTCACAGAAGACCCAGAAAACACTTTAACAATGCTCAGGGTTTTTCTCTAGCTTATGTAAATTTTCCTCTGGTATACCTCCCGGGATTCTAATGTAGTTTTTCCAATTTTGTCTGAAGAAATAAAAAAGTTCTTTGACATATTTAAGTCATGGGAGTGTATAACATAGTAATGGACCTATAGTAAGGAAAGTGGTGATATTCCCTATTCAGACTGTTGTCTGATTATCTTTGCATAACTACATAGTCTATTACAAAATTATTTTCTTGGGAGAGCTGTTAGAAGCAAAAAATGCAACAGAAGGTCAGAAGCTCAGCTGTTATACCCTGACCAACTGTAGCATCAACTTTAGCTGCTGAAGATTATTTCAATTTGTATACGTTGGTGAAAAATACTGACCTCTCTCTCCCTTTCACTTATGTCATGTGATACTTTCATCCACAGTGATTCTTTCAGTCTGCTGAGAAATTGTTGCCCAATTGAATTCAACAGTTTTGCCACCAACCATAGTAAATAATTTTTCCCTGTATACTCCTATGCAGTCAGTATGATCCTTACCTACAGTACTTCTTGAGGTATAATTAACACTCATGATGTTATTTAATGTTTGTAAAGCAGTCTATAGATGAAAGACCTAAACTGCAACATACAGCTGTATCTGCTATTATTAGCTACTACTGCCTATTGTGTTATACACTTTTTTAAAAAAGACAAGAACAAATAATCCCTTTTATTCTTAATACTGAAGTATTTTTCAATTATCAGTCCTATATCCTGTTTCAAAATATATTCTATGTCATTATTGTAATTACTTAAAAGAATCACCTATATGTAATCTACAAATTTGTTCACGTAAGTTATTTGTGGTCTACAGCCTTTTGGGGGATAAGACATCTCTGGAGGGAAGATAAAAAAGCCCAAGAAAGAAGTCTATTCATACTATATTGATTTTAGTAACATGGCATGAAAGGTATTTTTACATTAAAATAGGATTGTAGTCTTCCATCTCTGTGCAGTAATTGATTTAATAATACCACGTTGTTCTTAAAAGTTATGTTTTAAAGTTGAATGTAAATAAGTTACTAATAAAAAGAAATGTCTCTTTGTTCAGATAATTGTAGTATGCATTATAAATAACCTGACTTCTTCTGAATCCATGTATTGTAAATAAACTGGATTTATTTACTTTCCTTAGAGGGAAAAGGACTGTATAAATAGCCCTTAAAAATGCTCAGTGTTTAGACTTTGTCTTAGGAGTCATGCTAATAGTGTTAATTATGTCACCTCATTTAATCCATTGAAAAATAGATTTCCCCAGATGCCTCATGACTTCTTTAGTGTTAATTGCATCTCTGTCACTAGAGCATTGAAAATAGAGACTATATTGCAGCAGGTGTCACAAAATATTTTGAAGCAACTACTTCTTCAATAAATATTGTAATATTTAAATGGATTTGGACATAAATTGTCAGTAATAAATTTTAACTGAGATCCTAAAAGTGTAAGTTACTAATAACAACTTAGGTCAAATTCTGTCTTGCATTACCTGTATAGCTTCATTGTATACACATTATCTCTGATTTTCTGAGTGCTATTAGTTTTATAGCAGTCAATGTATTATTAATAGGGATTAGCTCTGATTTGTACTGAGTTAGGATAACTAGTCTTTTGCATTCAGTAAATTAGGTAAATACATATTTGGGTACAGAGTTGAGGCTTGACTATTACCAGGCTAATGCATGCAATTACTCATAGGAAGTGATATGTTAGGTCTTCAGCTTTTGCTTTTTGTGGGTAATGGAGAAGCAAAGATGGCATTGAGCTGCTTCTGTGTTTAGTCTGTCCCAGGTCATTAGGTGTGCCAGCTGGGGTGTCCAGAGGCTTTTGTAGCAGGTGGGCTTGCACAGTGATATGTGAACAATGATAGCTACTGTTGAAATTGTCTGAGTGATGTTAGGGTATAAGGAGGAAGTGTGAGCTGCACATTGACAACGAACATGCGCACAATAGGGGTTTCTTATGGTCAGCGTCAATCCCTACACACAAACATCCACTGCATCTTAGTAGCTTTGTGATTGGGTCACTCTAATGACAGTCTGACACTTGAGTTTGTAATTATGTGAATCTTATGAAAACCTTTCGGTATCTGGAAGGTTTAGGAATTTTATTTTAAAGCAAAAACAACCAAGAAGAAACTAAGAGCCAAGTTATAACTCTTGGAGATCTTAATCTAGGGTAGCATGCCTGGGCATTCCTAAATTATTGAATCATATAATTGTTTAGGTTGGAAAAGACCTTTAAGATCATCAAGTCCAATAGTTAACCTAACACTGCTATTCCACCACTAAACCATATCCCTAAGCACCTCATCTGCCTGTCTTTTAAATACCTCCAGGGATGCGGACTCAACCACTCCCCTAGGCAGCCTGTCCAATGCTTGACAACCCTTCCAGTGAAAAAAATTTTCCTAATGTCCAATTTAAACCTCCCCTGGCACAACTTGAGACCATTTCCCCTTAGCCTATCACCCATTACCTGGGAGAAGAGACCAACCCCTACCTCACTACAACCTCCTTTAAGGTAGTTTTAGGGAGTGATAAGGTCTCCCTTCTGTCTCCTTTTTTCCAGGCTAAACAATCCCAGTTTCTCAGCTGCTCCTTAACAGACTTGTGCTTCCAGACTCTTCATCAGCCTTTTTGCTCTCCTCTGGACACATTCCAGCAATGCAACATCTTTCCTGTAGTGAGGGGCCCAAAAACTAAACACAGTATTCAAGGTGCGGCCCCACCAGTGCGGACTACAGGGGCACGATCACTTCCCTACTCCTGCTGGCCACACTATTCCTGATAAAAGCCAGGATGCTGTTGGCCTTCTTGGCCACCTGGGCCCACTGCTGGCTCATATTCAGCTGGCTGTCAAACAGTACCCCC